>NC_050185.1:30963341-31045841 GCF_008315115.2 Sander lucioperca
AATAAACAAATGAACAAGAGTGTTAAAGACAAAATGACACAAAGGGAACACAAACAACCGAGAGAAATACATAAATCCATTTTTTGAATACATATTAAAAAAAAAAGAAACATGTTGCTGAATATATGAAGCAGTTCCAGACTTTTGGTTTTGGTTTCTGGAAACATTTAGAAGATCACTAAATACATATATACAAACAAACTGACTTTAAAGATATACTGCGTAACTTTTTGATATTACTGAATGTCTGTTACATTCAAGCCATTGCCAAATGAGTTGCTACAAAGCTAATTAAGACTATCAGCTCCACACAACTCTCTCTGTATTTCTCAGTATGGCTGTGTTCAGAAGATTGTGTCCATCATGTTTTTTAAATCCTCCGTGTCGTCTTTGGCTACTAGCAACTGTGTGGAGGAGGGGTGGGGGCACTTGCGCGATCACAGAAGGCTTGTATCATGTGGACGCATCGAGAGTGTTGTTGTCATTACTTAGAATACCTCATGGGGGAGACAGAAACTATGCACTATAGCTTTAAGATATAGATTTAAACTATAACCAAAACTGGACATCTGGAACTGCCTCATGCATCCAGATAATCAAAATTTTTTCCTCTGACAAATCTTCTTTTATCCTAAAATTTTACACAGCGACATTAATCCCAATCTGAATTTGAAATATGGTCAGCTCTAACACCATGACAAATTGAAGATGTGAAAAAAAAAAAAAAATAAAAAATAAAATCCGGGTCAAAAGAAGAACAGAGGAAACTCTGCAGCTTTGAGAATACAAACCATGCCAACTAAGTATGATACACAACGCAGCAGACAACAGTGAGAACACATGGAACATCAGGAGAAACAAGGTCTGTTATCAGATGACAATCTAAAAGCATTGGTGACATTTGTTCTGACTAATGCACTTGCAAAAAAAAACAATTACTATGAACAACTACATCCTAGGTGAATCTAATGTAAAGCCACGTGATATTAAAGGTGAGTTGAAAGGGAGAGATTTAGTTAGGGAACACTGCAAGGACATACAATTTGCATACAACACATCAGGATCTCATTTAAAAAGGAGCAATAGACATACAACAATTACCCCAGTAGTACCAAACACACAAGTCAGGTTTGTTTACACGCTGTTACCTCAAATGTTGCTTAAGGAATTAAAGCAGTAAGTAGTCAGATGGGTTAGTTGCTTAAATGTGCTATCACTTATAATTTTACTGGCTCTTTGCACAAAATAATGATAAAATATCAGCTGGGGCTTGCAGGTGTTGCTTATCAGAGTCAGTCACCCATCTGTTATCTCAATGGCTGTGCAGGATTGCTAAACAGGCAAAGCTCAGTGTATTTCTTGGTTGTTTTTTCCCTCAAGACTAGGGTGAACTGCACTGTCATGAATGACAGATGATCTGGTACTGTGTCTGAATGGACACAATGATAGGAAACATTGAGGGGCTCTAAAAAAAAAAAGTCAAAGTCTAAAGTGACAAAATGGTTTTGATAAGAACTACAATATGTAGATGGCAGAGAGGCAGAACTAGGTTCGGTAGGTAGCAGGAAGTGGAGGAAAAAGCATTTTTGCAGGGTGATACCTCCCTGTGTTTTGTACAGTCATGCATCCAGGTAGACTATCACAACGGCTTAACAACTGACCAATACATTTAGATGAAAAACTGAAATTAATTGTATGAATAGCATATTTCCAAACCAATCAGTGGTTATCACTATAAGCACTTCTGTCATCTCACAATCCAAGAAGGCAACTATAAGTGTTACTAATTAGTAGTATAATTTGCATACTAAATACATTCTGATGTGGTGATATAGCTATGTTTTGTGAGAGCAAAATTATTTCCATTAAAACATGAGTGTTTAGTGACCTTAAATGATACACCTGACTTGGATTTACCAGTTTGATGTTGGAATGAAAGCCACAGTTGGTAACTTTACTAAAAAAATTACTTTTTGTTATGTTTGCTTAATCTGTCACTATATCCTGACAGTACTACATGAGTCTGATTAACCCCTGAAAAGAATCATGTTTCTCTTCCTTTAATGATACTTACAGTAAATGTCTGTATGACACAAACACAGCATGAGGTGTTCTATCACTTACTGTTGCCAAAATGTTGTGTGCCATGACCATGTTGTGTGATACAGTGTTATGGGTCTTCAGTGGCAGTGAGAGTATTTACATTTTACTTTATACATTTACTCCACTACATCTCAGAGGGAAACATGGCCCCTTTTACTCCCCTACATTTATTTGTTACCTTTTAGATTAAAACAAATTATAATCAACAAATACATTATGATGTATTATTAAAGGTTAAAATACAACTTTATTGATCACTTGGTGAAGTTCACAAGCTGCCTGTAAAAAAAAATAAGCCCCACCTTTACCAGCTGCAACACTAAAGTGACATTAATGCATCACTAATTACAATCCAGTAATATAATATATATTTTTCTGAAATGGGCCATTCAGCACACTGAGTACTTACACTTTTGGTACTTTAAGTCTACTTTGTGCTTTTCATTTCAGTAACCTTTTGAATGCAGGACTTTTACTTGTAAACGAGTATTTCTGCACTGTAATAGTGCAGAAATACTCTAAGTAAAAGATCTGAGTACTTCTTCCTCCACTGCCACTGATCTGCCAGGGTCTTTCACTTTGACAAATTAACAGGTCACAGCAGACTTAGTATAACCTACTCTAAAATCATTGCACCACAATCAGAGGAGTATGAAGTATGTACAGAACTGTGATTTAAACAAACACATTGTGTAAATTATGTCATACACAACACTACAGTCAGGCTGTTAGAAGGCACACCTTCATGTCTTTGACAAATGGTAGTAAAATCATAATCTAGTGTTAGTAAAGCTAATAAGTTGCCAAACTTATTTTGCCGTGGCTATACTCTACAGAGGGTGCACAGTATGAGCTCTCCTATGAGCCACACACGAGAAATAAATGAACATCTACACTAACTGGGAGGCCAAGCAAGTAAGAGAGACAGAGATGGAGAGAGAGACACACTGCACACTGCGTGACTGGCATACTCACTAATGGCCAAAGTGGTGGCAGCAATAGTGGTTGGTATCTCTGATGAAACTGAAAGATGGTGAAAACATGGTGAGCAGAGCTGGAGTTCTCCTCAACAAGAGCAACTCAGTCAGTGCGGGGCTGACTTTTGTTTTTATACTGGTCTTGGTGATAAGGAATTATTCTGGAACATTCCTGTGGAAAAAATGTCTCCATTCTGCACATCCACTGTGCTAACCATTGTGACGCGACAACACATACACATTGCGTTTTTTCATTACATCCTGTGTAATTGGAATGTCCATGTGATCCTGGACATAGAAACGATATTCAAACTTGGCTAGAGGAGGGGAGGACGCAGTATGATCAATTTGCAGTTCAGCGGGGCTCAGGTGGTTACTCGTCGACATAACTGCGCACCTGTCTTCATCACTGTAATGTATATTTATGTACAATAAAACCAATTATAATACCATACATTAAACTCACTTTGGTTAGATACGGTGGCAAATTGTGGGAAATAATTGTTTCTTCAATGTATGTTAACCGAACTACAGTCTTCTTAACATCACACACACTATTATTCTTCAGACACTGAGATAATGCCAAAGGTAGCCTAAAATTTAAAAAAAAGGCTTATCGCTTTGGTTCAAAAGTGAATGCTGTACAGCAACAAAAAAGACGCAGCAGTGTGGATACGCTCTGTCCAAAGAAAGCTGCAGCTTTTCACTTCCTGCACCTGAACAGAAACTAGGAAGCTATTTACAGTCCTTCGTAATATGCATTCTTGTCACCTTTGAGAGAGACTCAATTGTCATCAAGTCGAATGACCAATTTACAGTGACAAAATAAAAGCACACCGTGAGCACAAATGGGAATCCTAAAGATATCTGGGAATTGAAGTTCGGAATATTTAAACCTTATGTTTACACACGGGGCCATTTATGTGCAAGGTTGCCCTGCTTTTAACAATATTACCAGAAAGTATTCTAATTCCACATTAATTACCATATAATACAACTTTATTCCTCTTTGTGGTCTCTGAAGACAGTCTACCTTCTTTAAAGAGCTGATATAGCACCAATTAGCTGAACTGCTGCAGTACACGATATATTTTGTACTAGAGAGACACCAAAAAAAAAGATGCTACGGGCAAGCAATACTAAAGAAGCAAGGGCAGCACTAAGGACTAGGGTACAAATAACTCAGTTGCTATAGGCTGTACTGTACGACTGTCATATCAATCTATCACATTGCTAAACAAACCTAAAACCGCATTAGAGTAACAGAACGGACGGTCGTCTGGAAAATGAGTACAACAGGTAATGCAATGAGTCCGTGGGAAAAAGACAATTCAATGTATTAGGGGGTTTTGGGTGATGTTCTTTGTGAAACCTTTCGTTCTTTAATCATCAAAAACAATGTTCTCATATGGAGAGAATGGTTAAAGTAAAGCAAATAAATGCAGTGGAGATATACAGAGGAAAATAAAGAAGACAAGACAGAGAGAAATGAAACTTACTTGTGAAAGAATACTCTGAGAAGTCCAGTGGAATACAGAACAGATGGGAAACCATGATGAGAACAAAATACAACAAAAAGAAGAAACACAATGAAATGAGATATGTGAACAATGAAAGAGGGCAACACTTTCCTGCCACGTCATTATCCCACTGGCACACTGCTACTGTGTCTTATTGGGCTCTCTGTCTTGCTTCTCTTTGTTCTGCAGCTAACTCAGACTTCGATTATGCTGGTGCTGTATATCCCCAACAAATTAGAAAGTTCTCTTTCTAATGACTTCATGCTCAGACGTGACGTTGGTCGTTGGAGGGATTCAGTGTATTTCTTTTTTTTTAAGAACACTGGGTGTCTGGATGACAATATGATTGCTACTCTGATGTATTAGAACACATTAAATGGCAACGTGCCTACTGATTCCTCCATTTCCGTTTTCATTTCATTTCTCTAAATGATAAATTCAGTTAACTTTGAGCTCAACCTCCAGTTTGTACATTTAATAAAATAAGTTCTAGATAGATGTGTGTGATCTCAATAAATCCATCAGACACTGTTCCTGCTGAAACATCTTGAAGTAGGACAAAGCCTCTCTCTTCAGGGATCCGGATAAAATACGGAGGATGCTGAGGACAGCTTTTTCTTCAGAAGCAGTGAGGGGATGAAGCACAGATGGAAGTGTGATGAGAGGCTGGTACAAACTAAAACAAAGGTACAAACTAAAACAAAGATGTATTCATGACCCTGATTTGAGATGCTGACTGAGAAATAGGTATGTTGCCTTCTAATTGTAGCCTGGGTAAACTAGCTCTGCAGTGGATAGAAGGATTTTAGGATAAGTCTGGTTAATTAGGATTTGGGTCTTCTTTCAGCAGTTAAGGTCATCATTTTATCAGTAATAATTGCATGTTACAGAGTGAGAAAATTGGGAACACAGTCTCATAGGGCAAGAAAGACAGTCAGGTGAGTCAGACTTGGTTTGGATAATCTGGCTAAACTGTTGGCTTCATTACAACCTTTCTGACCATCTGACCGCTCATGATTCCTGACTTTGTTCAATGTTGTCATGTCCGAGATCTCACAAATTACTTTGTTGATTGTAATGTTATCATACCTAACACAAATGCTTACTGAAACTACTACTTTGTAAGGTTGTTACAAAGCAGAATTATCCTTCAAACTCAAAGTTTCTCGCCTCATCATCATTTGATACGAGCACAGCTACGGAAGACGATTAGGGCCACATGTGAAAAAATGTCTTTCAGTTGTAAGTTTAAAGTCAGCATTCTGACTTTAATCTTAGAATTCTGAGAATAAAGTCAGAATTCTGACTAACATTTTTTGAAGTAAAAGAAAGTCATAATTCTGACTTTATTTTCATAATTCTGACTTTATTTTCATAATTCTGACTCTAAACTCAGAACTCAATACATCTTTTCACGTGGCCTTAATCCTCTTCAGTGCATTGCCGTATTGTGAAGACTGTTCAAATAATTCTCATGCTGCCTTCTTGATGACTTATTTCTGTCCATAATGGATTGAATTATCGTGTCTGCCTTACCATAAAGAGTGATTGCTCACAGCTGTTCAATAACTAATACTATATTTCTGCAATCAAACATATGGAACAAGAACTACATGAACGTCCATAATCACACAATGCTTTTAAGAAGTGAGACTCTTTTCCCATGTTACAATGACATGTTGCAATTATTTGGTATTATATTAAACACTTACTGGATAAATGTAAATCAGATCTTAGAGATGACCGTTCTCTTCTGTATAGGAGAGACCCTCTCAGCTTAGTATAAGAGCAGCTATTGGACCTCTATTGGGCCTAATTCATACTTCAGTGAGAAAGCATTATCTGACATGTTGTTGCAGATAAATAAACACAAAAGGTACGAATTTTATGTCAAGCCTACACATTCTGTTTGTGATGACAGGTGTTGCGCACCTGCTCTTTGCTGTAAGCTTGCAGATGATGCCATATGTCTAACACAGCTGTGATTTGACACCAGATTATTCACCAAGAAAAACTTAAATGGTGAGAATACAGAGGGTGACATCAAATTTCCCTCATCTGCCTGACATGTATAGGTATTCTCCTTGTATCTCCCTTGGCGACTCTTTCTCCTTTCTTCCAAACACAGTGAGATGGAAAATTCCCTCCACCTCCAACATTTCATCACGCGCTGCCATTTCCTTCACGAAATATAAATAACCTTCTGCAGGGCTTGACCCCTGGCTGCTATAATAACAATGCGCGCTGTCACTGAACTATAAATACACAGTTGACACTTCTTCACAATGAGGTATAAATCAGCTCTAGACATGGCCAAGTACTTTCCAGAAAGCTTTTACTAAATCACCTGCATTGTGGGTTTAAAAAGGCAGAGCTCTGCGAAATGGAAGGAGGCACGGTTTGCCTTGCACACTGCATACATTTAAAGGGAAAAAGGCACACAATACTGTTCAGTGATGAAGGACACACAGGGTATACTTTGCATAGTTACGACTATTAACCAAGTTGGATTATGAAGTGGCAGTGGCATTGTGAATAATCAATCCTTCTGGCCTGGCTGGAAAAAAGGACTGCATTGGGGCTCTTGGCGTGAGAATAGAGGAGAGTAGGGGTGAGAGCGTCTGGGCTCAGCTAGACATCAGCAGGCGGTTTAGGGTCAAAGCATGGGGGGTCAGAGGAGTGCTTACTGAAAGCAGGGACACAAGTAGCCAGGGTAGTACTTACGGACTGGCTCGGTCTTAAAAGTGCTGGCCGGGCTGCTCTCGCCTTCCCCTTTGCCATTGATGGCGGACATCTTGACCTCGTAGGTGGTCTCTGGCTTCAGGCCAACGATGGTGATCGTGGTCATTTCTGTTGGAAGTGATGTGCCGTTATTCCATGCAGGTATACAGGGAACCAACAATAAAACAAGGAATATGGGCAGCAATATATGTTCTTTATGTCCTAATGTGTGTGAGATGCAAAAACCCATTTTCTGTTCCAGTCACAATGCAGTCTGCATGGAGTGCTGCTCGGTGTGTAGAAAGTTTATTGCTTTTTTTGTCTTTATGTTGTTTGACTATTGCTGATTGATTTACCGCTGAATATGGTCAGTCATGTGACTACCTGTCCACAATAAACATGTGACTCTTTACCTACTGACCATGTGACTACTGGCCAATAGGCTATAAGATACAGTTCAAATGCAAACATTTTATACTTGCATTGATGAAGGTCTCACGGCCGAAACACTTTGCCTTGTTTTAATGATTTATCCAAGAAATATAATAAAGGCTTTTTAAACTTTACCCTCCTGTTCTATAATTACCCTAGAATCCAGGCAGAGTAGGAACTATTTTGTAAAAGCTAATGGTGGATCCAATATAAAGAACAATTGTGAAATTGTTCTGGTTTTTGCTTTTTGGCTCAGTGTGCACTTGTGTTGTTGTTTTCTTATTAAAATTATAACATTTCACAAAAGTTGACTGATATCTCACTGTGGAACACAAATAATATTAATTTCATGGCCTCGGTGCAAAACAGCAGAGAAAATTCAAAATGTGCTTCACATTAATATCTCAATGTGAAGGACTTTCAGAATAATCATGCACAAGTAGAATATTTATCAACATGGTGCCCTCCGTGGCAGACGCTCTTGAACTCTTTATTTATTTCTTTATACCTCGTGTTTCCTCATAAACAGCATTTAGAATGGAAGGCAAAGGAAGAATTTCATTGTACAGGGAAACTTGTTTTTAACTGCATATGACAATAAACCCTTTGACTTTGTTGGGGAAACTGAATACGGCTAAAGCACAAGGCCAAATTCATTAATGAGTGGGCTTTTAGCACCATCGGCATCAGTGAAACTGATGTCACGGCAGAAACCATTCATGTTTAGATGAGATTTACAGCTGGCCCGGAGTAATTTACCAATAATTACCACATGCTGGTTTCCTCGGCTTCTCTTAAAGGTTATCGCCACAAATCATAACAATAGTATCAAATTTGACTGGTTTTGGTATGTGTTCATCATTGTGTTGCTACAATGTATTCCTACTGCAGCATTATGATAGAGAAATTAATCTTTGAGCGATTAAGGAAACATATAGCCTGAATGATTATGGACCAAGGTTACAGCCTTAAAGCTGCAATATGGAACTTGTTTCACATATAATGTAACAATAAACCCCAACAGTGCCCTGGCCTATTTGAGATTTTGAGCTATCCGTCTATGAAATGTGTTGTCCCTAACCAAACAAATTGGAGTTAAATGGAATTTGGACCAAAACAATTGTTTGTGACAGACAAACGTCTAGACAAAGACTGATTTTTTTCCCCTCTGTGCCATATAACTCAATTCTTGTCCAAAAACTATTAAACTATTAATTTGACTACTAACACATCAATAAGCTACACTGTGACATATTGCCTCATTACCATGACCAGGCTGACTGTAACTATATACAGTCGATCCCATGTACACCTTTCTGCTGTCTAAAATAGTCCCCAACGAATGCAGTATTTATTTTACCCACCACAGTGTCTAGCTTTTTTAGGAAATAGTTTTGCCAGACCTTCCTCCCCAGCGCTGCGGAGGAGGGTCAAGGATGGGAGAAAAACTCTGCTCTGGTTTATTGGCATTTCTTTAAACCAATCACAATCATTATGGGCGGTTCTAGGTGCACTACGGAGCAACGGCGCCTCTGCAAAATAGCCTCGGAAAGGAACTTGCTTTTGGGGAACATGTACGTTCAAAGGTTGTTTTAGTCATGCAACAGAAAACTCAGATTGGACAGATAGTCTAGCTAGCTGTCTGGATTTACCCTGCAGAGATCTGAGGAGCAGTTAACCATAGTCCTCAGAAATCCACCGGAGTTTAAAATGCCAACACAAAAGGAAGCCTAAGGTAATGGATATCCGGCCAAAATGAGGGACATGCGGCTGAATTCCGGCGGCACCGGAGCAATCCCAGAAGTGGAACGTCGTGTATATAGACTAATGCATTCGTGACCGGTTTTTAAGATTTTCATTTTCAGTAAGAATGAAAGGGCTTAGGGCTGAGCGCCACAGACTGGGTAGGGAAGTTAAAGTATTAAGAGATGGATAACACATAGTTGGTTTTTGGTATTTTTAATAGGATTTATTGACAATAACAAAAATATAGGAAATGACAACAAGCCTGTTGCCATTATGGTATAGCAAAGATGGGTATTTTTAGTCTATTTGCATCATAACTTAAGCTACAGTGCATTAATGTTTACTTCAGACCATATAGGATATGCATATAACACATATGATATGAATTAATAGGTTTACAGGGTACAGTATAAAGCACAGCAGGTGTAGTTTAACTTTGAGTTGAAGCTTTGTGTATGTGCACACTGCAGATGTAGATATATCTACACGGTCCCACGGTGATGGGTGTGGTATGTCTATCTGGCAGTACTGCTTTCCAACATGTGATGGCAGCCCTGGTTCATAATATTGTGAGAGACACTTTAAACGCAATATCTTTTTAATTGACACATTTCAGCCACTTGACAATTCTTGATCTGTAACAAATTACTTACGTCTTCCCTGGCATGTTGTAGCTTAAAAAACTAGGCCTTTAGTATTCCTGATTTAACATAATAACGCTACAAATATATATTATAAACATTAAAAGAGACATGGTCCATTCTCTGCTAGTGTGATTTGGAAAGGCTTTAATTTATCCGATGCGGTGTATCTAATGTGGTTGAATGAAATATGTTTAGTAACATTTACAGTTGGTGTGTGGGTGCATGTGTTTGTGAACTGTATACGCTTGCGTGACATTGGCTCCTGGGCCTTGAGATGACAGCGGAACCTGTCAGCCACTGACTGATAAGTCCCATGTGGCAGACAAGACAAGAAGCATCCAGATTTGTAAGAGCCACAAAACCCTCAGTGGGATGTGGATATTATCTGGGGGCCTGTCAGTGTCTGAGCTGACTGTCATTTAGGATACACTGTGTTCCCCCTCCCCTCCTAACATCAGCTACTGTCATGTTTGGATTAACGGTTGTTGCTAGCTGAAATGTTTTCTATGTTTGAGATGAGCTCTAAAGAAATAAACTCTAAAATAAATTTGTATGGATGGATAGAGGAATGTGTCAGTGTTCCAGAGATATAAGAACCAAGTTGATGAGGAAAAATGTACTCATGAAAAAAGCTTTGGGTAATGAAAACAGGGAGTGTAGCTATATTGTAGCCATGTTGCTACTGTCACACCTAAGCCATTTTTCTTTTTGCCTGAAGTTGGACAATACATTATACAACTAATATATATTTGTGAAAGCTGCACCATGAAAAGTCACTTCTCAGTTTATATTTGCACTGTAACAATTACAATAAATGGTTTACATACAAAGTTAAAATCTTATGATTAAGAGGCAACATCTGAAGTTTTATTTAACACTTTATTTTTACAGGATTTCTAAACTGATTTATGGATGTTATTTATTAACATATTAACACATTGGATGCTGAGTAGAATGTTCTTCTTCCAGATGACATTCGAAGCAAGATGAGTCATTTGGGTGCTAAGGATTAAAACAGCTCAAGTGGGTACTAAGGTGTAGATGATGCAGGTGACGCATCTTAAAAGACCACAAAAAAACATTAACCCTGAAGAGATAATTTAATAACATCCCCTGCACCTACTTTGCTCGATTAAATAATTCTATTTTTCAAGAATTCTTAGGGGAAATGTGTGTAAGTGGTGGTGATTCACGGACTTAAAGACCAGTTCAACACATAATCACACTGAGCTGAAATCACAGCAGGTGTTTGTGATCATGTGATGCAAAAAAAAAAAAATATGGGAGGAACAAATCAGCCATCCAATGAACTTTGGTCAGGAGAGATAGGTGACTCACCGTCATTAGCATCGTGCTCACTGCCAGTCCAATCCTGACCCGGCAAACGCCATTCCACTTTGTACTTGATAATGGGCACTCCACCCATGGAGTCGGGCTCCTCAAACGCTACCACTGCTGTGCTGGAGAATGGTTCCACTTGTTGAATTTCTGGCGACGATGGCACCTCTGCAACAGAGCGCAGACGAAAGAAAACTTTTTTAAAAACTAGCAGCAGAAGTCTTTTCATAAACTAGACTTTCATACAATGTAATGATTCACAAAATGCATGTAACTCCCAGGATACCCTGTATGCAATGTTCATGAGAAACAACTTGGCATTGAAAAAAATGGTAATCAAAGTTTTAAACCCATTTTAATAAGCTACTTATTGAAAGGTAATTCTGTAAATAAGTATAAAGTCGCTGTATAAGAGCCTTTGAAATAAAGCCATTGAGCCTTTTTAAGAGTGAAAGGAGTTCAGTGTCTCTACAATGTAGGGTTGCAGGACTGTATATGCGTGCCTTACCAAACTGTCTATGTATATTGGCAGGGAGAGAATTCCATTTAAATGCATTAGAGGAGCTGATGTGGTTGGCTCAGATTGATACCGGCCACTGCAACACATGCTGATAATGCCTACTCTAAATCAACAACTTTGACAATTGTGGTGCTGGCAGGCCCCTAGTGCCCCAAAGCCTCTGGTCACCAAATGACTGAAGATCTGTTGGATACGCCTGAATAAGCCTGCAGCGACTTTGATTCATGAAGATGGGTGTCACAGAGATGGAGCACCCTACACGCTTTAGTAGTCTTCTGTAGACCTGCTACTGTAATCTCATCTTTTAGCGGAAATTAGTATGTTATTTCCATCCATTCATCCACTTTTTACAATTGGGCTACTATTCATAAAAAGATGTATACAGTATGTTCATGCTTTTTTGAGTTGAGGGACTCTCTGACCTTTCCTCTCGTGCCTCTATAGAGCTAAAATTTCATTTCAGGTGGATTACCAAGACGTTTACTTATCCCATCCACAGTCCCCCAGAGGTTGAAAGCCTTTGATTGACTGACGCCATAAACTTTGGTCTGGGGACACCACCAACTTTAAATGAATTATTTAATTTAGCACTGGTACCTCTCAAGGAACAAAATCACCTCTGTGTTGTGCATTTAATGGATCACTCTCATTGTTTGATGTAATGAACGACTTTGGTCTGAAACCACTGCTCAGTGCTGGTAATTAAAAAGCAAAACTGGGTGTTTTTTCTCCGTGTTAAAAGGGGAAGGAATCAACTAATCATCAATCCATATATGTATGTCTGCAAACTTCTCAGAGCAATTCACCACCATCATGCAAACAAAAACACCAAAGAAAATGATCCTCCTTCTGTAATGATAAGCCTACTGGATCTTTTCAGGATTGTGTAGCATTAGTATGTCATGCAGAAACTGTTCAATTACCCTTCAAAAAGCTGGTTGCCTCGTGCTACTTGTCGAATTTTCTCATTGACATATCAATGTGGAAAATAAGGTATGAAAATGTATTTGAGTTGTGTTATTTTAGTCCAACTACAGTTGGAGGGAGCCACTTTAGGTATACTAATGAGTTATGCAACAAATGAAAAATCAGAGAGAAAACACCTCAAAGGACCTACAGTATATTACACAGTGGCAGCAGAGGTTGTTAGCACAATTAATTTGGCTACTCTGTATTTAGACAAGGTCCTGAGTGACCTTCCTCCTCTAATGGATCCAGAAAAATTTGCATACCAAATTCAAAGCTTAATTTCCGGTGAACAAACCTGCTTGGATCAGAAGGAACTCCTTAGAGTCAGTGCCCATCGCGTTGGTTGCTGTGCAGTTGTAGCTCCCAAAGTCATTCTGAGAATCAGGTGTAATCTGAGAAACCAAAAAAAGACAAAAACTCTGGTGTCATGTGGCGAGGCAGTGCAGGTGAACAAGGAAAAATACTTGGAACAGAGTAGACCTGTGAAGAACTTGAACATGTACCTTATAGCAGGGGTCTTCAACGTTATTTAAGCCAAGGACCCCTTAACTGAGAGAGAGACGGAGCAGGGACCCCGTACTACATATATTGTATAAAATGAAGTTGCATATTAAACTGGGCCTACAATAACTTGTAGGGCGGCCTAAAGCCTTTATACATACCTTTTTAGTGCATCGAATACTAAGCTATTCAAATAGCCTAATAATAATGTATGTATTTAAATAATGTTCAGCATTCATGTGGCACAGTGACTCTTTAGGATGAACTGTATCTGTGGATGGCTATCTTAGTGACTACCTATAGGCCAGTAAGCCTATCCTCAGTGGGGATTTATATGTGCTAATAATATGTAGGATTCATGTAAAGACTTTTAATTTTTTTTTTATAACTTTCAAAAATTAACAATAATTTGGACGGCCCCAGCATTGACTCTGATGATCTCCTGGGGGTCCCGGACCCCACTGTTGAAGATCCATTCCTTATAGGATGTAATCATTAGTTATTGGTTTTGTGCCATTTAGCAGTTTATTCCTGGCTGATCTAGAGTAATTCATTTGAAAAGTGATCGTTATGCAGATGCACAGATATCTATTGTAGGAACTAATCATTACACACTGGTTCATTAATATAGCATCTAGCACTCTGTACTCAATAACTTGTCTACTATTACGATCCTTGATTCAGAGTTGCTCCGGAACTACTGGTTAGCTATTCATGTGAAAGATGACATACCCTGCCAATTTTTATTAATTTTCAAAATCACTTCTCGTAATCACTTCCTGTATAACCCCCTGGTAGAGCGGGTGCCTCTCAATCGGAAGGTTGGTGGTTCGATCCCTGCCCCTGCAGTCCCATGTCGAAGTGTCCTTGGGCAAGACGCTGAACCCTGAGTTGCTGCGCCATCGGAGTGTATATGTGTGTGAAAGTTTATCTGATGAGCACCTTGTACGGCAGCCTCGGCCACAGTGTGTAAATGGTTCATGTACTATGTAAAAGCGCTTTGAGTAGTCGTTAAGACTATAAAAGTGCTATATAAAAACAGTCCATTTACATTTTGTATTTCAGTAAGGTGTAACAGACCTCCAGGTAGCTGACAGTTTGTGTGTTGTAGATCTTCATGTTGGTGGTGTTGGCAGAGGGCAGCTGGAGACCGTCCCTAAACCAAACCACTGAGGCTCCGGGGTGAGCCTCCACCTCGCAGCTGATGTTGGCCGCATTTCCCTCCCACGTGTACACAGTCACTTGACCCTGGATCTTTGGAGCATCTGTAGCAACACACAAGGGAGTGAAGATGGAAAACATCACAACAGGCATGATTGGAACAGTTTACTAATAATCTAAAGTCTCTGCTTATTCAATCTGATTCATCTGGCCAGGAGAGAATAAACTATCCACAGGGAAATAACAGAAAATGCAAGGATTAATCCTTTTTAAACAATGATAAACACTGCATGTGCGTAATTTTTCGAGGTGGGCTTATGCAATGGGTCTGAATAGTCAAAACATTTACATATTTTATCCTTTTTCATCCACTTCAATTGGAAATTGTCATAAGGTCAAGGAAAGATTTAGATTTAGAGAACCAATGGCCCCAAGAGAATTTAGACTATGCAACATTTAGAGGCAATGTTGACTGGAACTGCGTCTTTTAAATATGAATGTAAAGTGAAGAAAATACCAACAATGTACAGTACATCCATGCATTACTACGCATCAGTGCTGTATCTGGTGTACCAGGCAAGTGCACATAGCCTGATATAATAAATAAAAACAAATAATTAAAAAGTTGTAGTGCTCAATAAAAAAAGAATAAAGAAAGAAAAAGTTAAAAAAATTGTTCCACAAATACTAAGACAGCACCATCGTGATTAGGATACTTCCTAATCTAGTCAGCTTAACTTTCATGAGACCACGGATGTTTACTTTTTTTGTTTTAGGAAATTTTGTCTAAAGCTTTAACTCCCTCATAATCTCTAACAGAAAAACACTTTCTTTATCCCTTTGTAGCTGACTACAAGACTTTCAGAATCTTAGAATTCCTGTTCTGCTCACACTATAACACATTCTGTCATGGTGACAGTGTAATTGAAAACCTTCCTAGTGTCGGTAACCTGACGCAACAGATGGTTTGTTACATAGAACTAACTGAGAAGCCAACACTGGAAACGGTCTGAAAAAAAGTAGAAACTTTAAAAAAATACCTGGCAGGGGATTGGATCTGTCTATCGTGTCCGCCATTGTTGTTTTTAACGAACAGTCGCGGCCGTCACCTAAACAACTAAAACACGCCCATAGCTGCCAGTACAGTAGCTTCTCACCGCATGCTGATTGGTTCGGTGCGCTGCTGTGCAGACACAAACGCATGTCTTGAAGCCTGATAGTACGTGTCCACAGGGGCGTTTTTGGAAGGGAGGGATCGCCCCGCTTCGTAGCAGTGGATGCTTAAAGGGGTTGCGACTAGCAATTATCAATTTCTCATCAATGATCACTGACAAGCAAAGAAAACAGGCTACACCCTTTGATAACTGCAATGGCTGCACCTGATTAAACGAACGCTTTCACTCGTGGGCTGTCTGTTTCAAGATTTCAAAACAGACCAACAACATGGCGGCTTGTTTGAAAACTTTCTATTATATTACAAAAATAGTTCACCGGACTGTTTCTGAAAACATTTTAGGTGAGAAATAAGCTGTTAGCTGCAGTTAGTGAATCAGTCTTCATTTCGGATCGACAACTGTCAGATTAAAAGGTTTTCGGGTGCGTTGAGAGGCAGTGATTTGAGCTAGACGTCCCTGATTGCATAAAGTAGCCTGGACCTGAACTTTATGCAATTTGACTCCCCGTCTCTCATGAATTGCTGCAACATTACCAGAATGCATTGCCCTGCTGCATACATAGACAATGAATAGGAAGCGTGGAAATGATGCTGCCTGTGGACACATACCTTGACAATATGGATTTTCGTGTGATATGTGATTGCATGATTCTCACATGATCTTAAATTTCACAAGAATCCAGCTACCATGCACTGGGACAGGGAATGAAGAGGTCAAGTAGGCTTAAACTAAAGGACCTGTCCTGTCGGGCATGAGCACCAACTGTTCCAACTTGAGGATTTTTGCTTCAGATTTCAAAAAAGTATATAGGACAAGCAAATAATGACAAAAGCCAACTAGTCTATATTAGGCTTTGGTTTGTACATGCATTTTACCAACATGAATAAAATGTACAATCTTAATTTCATCTCATATGTATATGGCCCAGTACTAACTCTTTAATTCCTTCCAGTGAGTGAGAACATGACTAGAGGAAATGTTGATTAATTCTACATCTTGTTTACACACGCATATGTGTTATCATCAAACCTGTCAAATCTTTGTATGGAAAATCCACAGGACTGATGGGAATCAGTCAGCTGGGAAAGGCCACATGGAGCTTTCTATCGCAGGAGCAAGGAATTGTGGGATGGCAATATTGCCTTTCTTCCCTGAAGCTCCTCTTCTCAGCATTTCCAGCAGATCTTATCATACCATTGAGATACTTCATTTACAAATCTTAGCGATCAAAAAAGACATTTAAAACACACTCCCAAGGGCAGCTGGACCAATCACGGCAATGCTAACAGAACCCGCAATGGCAAACAAATGCTAAGTGTAGTATAATGGCGGCTATATTTATCTTAATTCTATTGATGATTCAAGGCAATGTCTTTTACTGTATGTTATCCATTTAAGTTTAAGAGACACCCTATGGTGGTTTAAATGGACATCAAATTGCTATTTTCTGCCAATTTTACTTGTGACGAAGAGTCAGTTTTATTGCAAGATGCTTCAGCTCAGCAATTACAAAAACGTTAAGTGTCTCACAGGGCTGAGTGCCATTATTACACAGTAAGTCTAATAGGCGTACAGTCATATAAGTGAGAGCCTTGAGTCAAGAAAAGTAACAGAGCTGAACCCTGTCAGTTCCAACTGTGATGGTAAATTCAGCTGGTTCATTTTGGATTTGATGAAAATTGGATCCTTCCCTTCACTGCAACTACTCTATCATGTACCTGCTGAGATACATGTAACACTGCTACCATTCATACTATGGGGCAAGGCCCGTTTAGCAGCCCACTTTGATATGCTCATTGAATTGAATTGATAGCATATGGTCCAAACTAATTTTTGGCATCACATTTGTAGGAGGCTATAACAGGAGATTGGAGATGGTTTTCCTGCATTGTTTCGTTTTATTATTTCCTGCTCACATCACTGAGCAGTGCTTCTGAATGTGGTGAAGTATGCTTTGCTTCCTGAGTGCTGTGAAATGCTGTGGCCCCTGACACTGCCGGGGCTTTACTTCTGACCCTGCATCCTTGAAAACTCAGCAGTGTGCTGCAGCTGGAATTGAGGGATGAGGCTCAGTCAATAAATGCTCCGTCTCTTGCAGCACTGATTAGATTCTTGCTCTTTCTATCAATGCTGCTTTGGGCCTTGTTGACTCACTACAGTGCCTGCGACCTGCCAGGTGAGATTATGGATTATTGCAACTAATAGGAATGTATCTGCTACTGGTGCTCATGTGACATGTGATTGCATTCAGGTTTTGCTTTACACATTAAAACAATTCATAATATACAGTCAACTGACTGCATAAATGCTGATTATACCATGTCAAGGATAAGATATAGAGGAAATAGTCTTTTTGGTAGGGTTTCTTTAGGATGAAAATGGTCAGAAATTTCAACTTATTGCCTATTGACCGCAAACAATGGTTCTCTGCACCATGAGTCTTAAAATATAGGTATCATTAAAGCAATTAAAACGGTTGATATCTGCAGACCCAGAGAATATCACGCGAAGTGTTCTGAACTCAGTAGAAAAACTAAAAGCTAGTATGCACATGGGTTGAAATGTCTAACTGTATAGCCAGCAGCACAGAGATGAGTAGATTTGAAGAACCTGCTTGCAGCTCAAACAGTGTTTTCATTGGACATTCATGCTAAACAAACCACAGCTGCTGACAAAAACAGAGCTCACACAGAGAAGTTATTAACACTATCAGTCCTCCAGCAGCAACCATAGACACACTCAGCCCAGCTAATGGGATCATCCTGTGCAGCAGATAGGAAGTTCCATGCCTCGATAACGTCTCCATTGTGTGAGTGGGCGAGTGGTGATAGAGGGGACAGAGAGTGAGAGCTGTGCTCAAGACAAAGCACCTTTTTTTATCGATAATTGCTTGGCAACAATCAGCTACCTGATTACTTGCTGATTACTCTAGCTAACTGCAAGCACTCACACAACTCTATCAATGCTGCGTTGTGATCATATCTCTGAGCAAATTGCTGGCACATTGAGCAGGGCATGTTACTCAAATTAAGCCTTCACTGGTTTTATTTATCGCATTCTCTTTTATCAAGGTAACATTCAATAGCTTTGAAAATAAGATCAAGTATGATTTGGCTTCCATTGTGCGCGACCAATCTTTCCAAGGATATGTTTTGAGTATGCTAAGTTACTTATGGGAAAATGCATGCAGAACACTGGGGCACAAGTACATTTCTGATTCTGTAATTCTGCTTGAGGGGAAAAGTATGTCAGGTTTGTCCTAAGGATAATGTAGACTCATGTTTGTTTTGCCCCTGTATTCCAGCACATTAGAGTTTAAGTGAAACAGATACTATGAAGTTAAATAGCTGACTTACAGATTTATTTTCAGTGTGTTCACATCCACAATCAAATTACCTAGGTAGAAATTGTAGCTCTTTTTATACAAAGCCCCAAAGGCAAAAAAAAAGAAGAAAGTCCATCACACTGTTGATCCTAAATGAATATGACCACCTTCAAGCAATTTAACTTCGTAATCATGGTTCCATTTAAAATGTAGAGCGCCGGAGTACAGAGGCCTAACAAAGTTAGGGTTAGAAAATATAATTCAGGTTTTCTTGTGAGCTTCAAAGAACATTCTTGTCATTCAAAGAATAGTCTTGCCATCTTTTCTTGATGGTCCTATCTCTCACCTCATAAATCTGGACAGTCTCTAACATATATTCAAAGGCAAAATGATTGCACAAGCGTTTTTGTCCAGAATTAGGATGCTCAAAGTCCATAACAATTAGGCAGTTGCACAAAAATAGGACAGATAAATGTTAAGCCTCAAAAGACACTGCACCTTGAGGCTATGTCAGAACTGAGACCTTTGTTTCCATGGTAACAAATCGCAGTGGTACCACTGACCCAGCAAACCCTGCTTTCTTGCCCACCATTTATCCCCAGGATCAGAGGCCACTGCCCAGACACTGTTTCGTCAGAAACCTTTCTTTGGTCTTAATCACTTCCCCTGGTCCTCCTCTGATTTTTGGCTTTTAATATTTATTTATATATTTGCATCCAGTGCCATGTTTTTATGTAGTCTAGCAGGGGGAGGCTGTTACTCGATCAGCCATGTTTTTGAGTTTTACTTTACCCCCCAAAAATAACATAGTTATGAATCAGGCAGCTTTGTGCATCTGATGTCAAGCACCAGTCATGTGTAAGTTCAAGCTTAGTTTGAACATAGTGTGGTCATTTATGCAATAACTGCATAAAAGTTAGGTACAGTGTAGGGTTATGATAAAACTTACATCTCCTCCGAGCAGGTAAATAACTGTTACCGTGGCGGAGCAGTTAGGAAAATGGTAGGAACCAACATTAGAAGAGCCAGAGGAAAATTCCCTTTGATATTTATACCAGAAGCACATTTCTCGTGACAGACTTCATCCCTTTACATTCATGATGACGCTGACATGCACGCTCAGTCTTGTGCTGTACGGTGACTGCTTCCCTTCCCCTAGGATGGGAATTGCCGCTGGCAGCCCTTTATTGCTTGTAAAAAATAAAAATCTTGCAACCGTTAAGTGTTAAATTCAGCAGAATCTTTTTGCAAAGATGGAAGATTTCCCAAAGACTTTTGCTATCCATCTGTCTAGGGGTGTTAAAATTGTATGCTATTGTGTGTGTCTACACACACACACACACACACACACACACACACACACAATAGCATACATTTTCTTTCTCTTTTTTTTAAAAAAAAAAGTCTTGGAGGCCTCTTCATTTCTGTCCTAGTAGTTTCTTTCTTTTCCTTTAAATCTGAAAATGCACTACAGTAGGTGAAACTTCACTCTCTGTGACAGTGTTTTTTATTAAGGGCAAGCCAGGTAAATAAAAATGTAAGTAGAGATGGGGCAAACGAACAAAGTAGCAAGTTTAATTTGAAACTAACCTTAGAGCCGAACACCAAGTGTTGTCTTTGCTCGATGGTGTTTTAAGCCCCCAACGTCGACTTCAAGGCAACGCTGCGACCGTCAACTTCAAGGCACCTAACCCTAACCTTAACCCTAACCATTGCCTTTGTCTTCCATTTGCCTGGAAGACAAAGTTGGGGCTTATAACACCAAACATTGTTGACTTTACTCCTGAACCTACTTACTATCAAACTTATTTTCAGCTGGTGCAACTAGCTGCAGAACACCATCTGAAGATGGAATATTTGTCTAGTCTGTCTGTTTGTTTGTGCAAAGCTTGTGTTATTGATTTTTCTGCCCACAGGTAAAATCAACAGCTAATGAACAAAACTCAGAACAGCTGTCAGTGGGCTGTCAAAAGACAATTTAGGAAACAGGAAATCCCAACCTGAGCTGATGTTGGGAAAACATATAGGCACCAAAAACGTCAATTACAACACAATTCCCAATGGAGTTCCAGATCACGGCCAATAAAAAAAGAGATGTATGCCTGTGACAAAGTTTCCTTGAGAAGAATTATTTTCACCTTTATATCCTGACTTAAGCACTTTCAAGCACAGTCCCTCTTTTATCTCAGCATCGATGAATTTGTCTAACACTGACGCTTGTTCTTTGACCTATATTAGTCTATAATATGTGTGGTAGTGCCTATGTGTTGAAATAGGATTCTGGCCATGTGAAAAATATTATTTCACATCTGCCATTAATAATTAGTCTATAAAAAAGGTCTAAATAAAATCAATGCAGTCAATTCTGAGTTCAATTACACAATGCTTTTGCAATTTTTTTTCTTCAACAAATAGTTCAACATTTGGGGCAATACATGCATTTGCTTTCATTCTGAGAGTGAGATGAATTTAAGGAAAATGACAACTTATGCAAACGTCAACATTAACAGCAGCTGTACATTCATTCATGACAAAATTCGAACACTGCAAACTAAAGTTGGTGTGAACAACAGCACTGATACACAGTTAGAGCAGGTGTAGGGAGAGTTGGGTGACTTACAGCGGACCTCCAGGTACATGTGCTGGTTGTCCTGGCCGATGGAGTTGCTGGCGGTGCAGAGGTACTGGCCGGCGTACGTGAACACAATGTTTTTCAGGGTGAGCGAGGACACCCGCGCGTGGCTGCGTACCACAATATTTCTATCAAGGCTCTATAAAGAAGAGGAGAAAGTAATTAGTCTCACTTATAAAGACGGACATTTTCATAGAAGTGGATGTGTGTCTTGCTACTTTTTCAGTGATATCCTCAATTTGGTCTTAACACTGGACACTGGTGACCTACAGTGTATTTGAATCATAGAGCAAAACCACCATGTGATGAGCCGCTGGATGAAGGGAGAGTAAAAGATACAACTGCAATAAGCCCTTAACACAACAGAGACAGGATAGGAAAAAGAAAGGAGAATATTGTTCACATTGAAGAGGCTGCCTTCAATATTTATGAAGAAGATAACTCAAAGGACAAGACTGATGTTATTCTGTATTTTTTCTTTTGTAAGGTGACTGCTACAGACAAGATGGGGGCCAGAACTAACTAGGGATTTGTGTACAATAAGAAAATATAAAGATACACCAGCCTTATCCTTTAAAGTGTGGATGTAACTGGGATTAACGGTTTATGTCAAGATAAATGTTATTGTCCCTGGTTCAGGAAATGTAGATGGACAAGGTACACACAGCAATGTCGGCCAATGAGAAACTATCCCTGCATCGGCATTAGGGGTGTTAAAATTAATCATATCATCGATGCATCGCAATTCTGCTTCGATGCAGTGACAGACCATAATCGATTAATGCAACCCGCTCTCACTCCCGCTCTTGTCCCGCGTGTCACAGAAATGTGGATTTTATAACCCCACCAACGATCTTTTCGTAAACCTAACTGTCCACTTCTTGTGCCGCATGTCAGTCAGTACGTGCCGACCCGGAGGGTCAAAAGTGACGCCAAGAGTCCCGATGCTGAAGGAGACTTTTAGCATGAATAACAAATGCCAAAGGATGCACTTTTAGCATGAATAACAAACGCTAAAGGACGCACTTTTAGTGTGAATAACAAACGCCAAAGGTACATGACCAAGCGTCGTTATTTTACACGTTGGGAGACTGAGAATGTGTCGATAATTGCCTACTGATGTTACTTGTTGATTTTCCGGTCGCTGCTTTTTTGGTTTCTGCCTTTTGTCTGCTTCAGACTCCGCTACATTCAAGAAGTGCAATACAAGATACAATAAAAGGGGAGTTTATTTATATCTGACTGCTTGAATATGTCGATGAAAACCATGTGTAGCAATATAGAATAATATTGAGGAGGTGACGCATCGTAGATTTGGAATCGATTCAAATCGTTCACAGGACAATCGAAATCGAATTGAATTGGGAGACCAGTGAAGATTCACATCCTTAATCGGCAGGGGATTCAGCGAGAGCACACAGCCCAGGGAAATACACTTCAAACTCCTGCAGTATGTCGACTGGTGTCCCTATTAGCAGTCTAGTTGCAGGTTTACACACGATAATTGCGGTTGAATAAATTGTTAAACCTTGTTTTGATTTTCCTCAGCAGAGCGCCTTTATTGCCGTGTCTATTTGGTTAAGCTGTTGTGAGGATATACAGGATCACTGAGGATGCTTTATTCAGAGCAAGCTCTCAGCGCAGGTGTGCAGCCGACATCCGAGTACACCCTATGACCTTGCTTGCCTTTTTAATGATGCGCTGCAACCTAGGCTGATCTGCAGAATTCATGTCACCATATACAAGGTCTACATATACAAAGAGGCCAAAGGACGGGGTGCTTTGTGTTCTGATCTGTTCTTTCTTCTCTTCTCACATCTGATCATTTTCACAGAGTGTATGTTGCTAAAAAACTAACATAAGCTTCCCACCAGGACAAACATTGAGATAGACAATATGCTGCAGAAGGTCCATCCATCTTCTTCCGCTTATCCGGTAACGGGTCGCGGGGGTAGCAGCTCCAGCAGGGGACCCCAAACTTCCCTTTCCTGAGCCACATTAACCAGCTCCGACTGGGGGATCCCGAGGCGTTCCCGGGCCAGGTTGGAGATATAATCCCTCCACCTATTCCTGGGTCTTCCCCGAGGCCTCCTCCCAGCTGGACGTGCCTGGAACACCTTCCTAGGGAGGCGCCCAGGGGGCATCCTTACCAGATGCCCGAACCACCTCAACTGGCTCCTTTCGACGCGAAGGAGCAGCGGCTCTACTCCGAGCTCCTCACGGATGACTGAGCTTCTCACCCTATCTCTAAGGGAGACGCCAGCCACCCTCCTGAGGAAACCCATTTTGGCCACTTGTACCCTGGATCTCGTTCTTTCGGTCATGACCCAACCTTCATGACCATAGGTGAGGGTAGGAACGAAAACTGACCGGTAGATTGAGAGCTTTGCCTTCTGGCTCAGCTCTCTTTTCGTCACAACGGTGCGATAAATTGAGTGTAATACCGCACCCGCTGCACCGTTTCTCCGACCAATCTCCCGCTCCATTGTCCCCTCACTCGCGAACAATACCCCAAGGTACTTGAACTCCTTCACTTGGGGTAAAGACTCATTCCCTACCTGGAGAAGGCACTCCATCGGTTTCCTGCTGAGAACCATGGCCTCAGATTTAGAGGTGCTGATCCTCATCCCAGCCGCTTCACACTCGGCTGCGAACCAATCCAGTGAGTGCTGAAGGTCACAGGCCGACGATGCCATCAGGACCACATCATCCGCAAAAAGCAGCGATGAGATCCCCAGCTCACCAAACTGCAACCCCTCTCCACCCCGACTACGCCTCGATATCCTGTCCATAAATACTACAAACAGGATTGGTGACAAAGCGCAGCCCTGGCTGAGGCCAACTCTCACCTGAAACGAGTCCGACGAGTCCGACTTACTGTCCCCCTTTTTGAAAAGGGGAACCACCACCCCGGTCTGCCACTCCTTAGGCACCGTCCCCGACTTCCACGCAATGTTGAAGAGGCGCGTCAACCAAGACAACCCCTCCACACCCAGAGCTTTAAGCATTTCTGGACGGATCTCATCAATCCCTGGGGCTTTGCCACTGTGGAGTTGTTTAACTACCTCAGCAACTTCCACCAGGGAAATTGACGACAATCCCCCATCATCCTCCAGCTCTGCCTCTACCATAGAGGGCGTATTAATCGGATTTAGGAGTTCCTCAAAGTGCTCCTTCCACCGCCCTATTACCTCCTCAGTTGAGGTCAACAGCGTCCCATCCTTACTGTACACAGCTTGGATGGTTCCCCGCTTCCCCCTCCTGAGGTGGCGAACGGTTTTCCAGAAGCACCTTGGTGCCGACCGAAAGTCCTTCTCCATGTCTTCTCCAAACTTCTCCCACACCCACTGCTTTGCCTCTTTCACGGCAGAGGCTGCAGCCCTTCGGGCCCTTCGGTACCTTGCAACTGCCTCCGGAGTCCTCTGGGATAACATACCCCGGAAAGACTCCTTCAGTCGGACGGCTTCCCTGACTACCGGTGTCCACCACGGTGTTCGTGGGTTACCGCCCCTTGAGGCACCTAAGACCCTAAGACCACAGCTCCCCGCCGCAGCTTCAGCAATGGAAACTTTGAACATTGTCCACTCGGGTTCAATGCCCCCAGCCTCCACAGGGATGCACGAAAAGCTCCGCCGGAGGTGTGAGTTGAAAGTCTGTCGGACAGGGGCCTCCTCCAGACGTTCCCAATTTACCCGCACTACCCGTTTGGGCTTACCAGGTCTGTCCAGAGTCTTCCAACACCCTCTGACCCAACTCACCACCAGATGGTGATCAGTTGACAGCTCTGCCCCTCTCTTCACCCGAGTGTCCAAAACATACGGCCTCAGATCAGATGAAACGATTATAAAATCGATCATTGACCTTTGGCCTAGGGTGCTCTGGTACCAAGTACACTTATGAGCATCCCCATGTTCGAACATGGTGTTCGTTATAGACAATCCATGACTAGCACAGAAGTCCAACAACAAACAACCACTCTGGTTTAGATCAGGGAGGCCGTTCCTCCCAATCACGCCTCTCCATGTGTCTCCATCATTTCCCACGTGCACGTTGAAGTTCCCCAGCAGAACTATGGAGTCCCCCACTGGAGTCCCATACAGGACTCCATTCAAGGTCTCCAAGAAGGCCGAATACTCCGAGCTCTTGTTTGGTGCATACGCACAAACAACAGCCAGAGTTTCCGCCCCCACAACCCGCAGGCGTAGGGAGGCGACCCGCTCGTCCACCGGGGTAAACTCCAACGTAGCGGCGCTTAGCCGGGGGCTTGTGAGTATCCCCACACCCGCCCGGCGCCTCACACCCTGGGCAACTCCGGAGAAGAAAAGAATCCAACCCCTATCCAGGAGTATGGTTCCAGAACCGAGACTGTGCATAGAGGTAAGCCCCACCAGATCCAACTGGTAGCGCTCCACCTCCCGCACAAGTTCCGGCTCCTTCCCCCACAGAGAGGTGATGTTCCACGTCCCCAGAGCCAGCGTCTGCTGCCCGGGTCTGGTCCGTCGAGGCCTCTGACCTTCACTGCCACCCATGTGGCAGCGCACCCGACCCCAGTGGTTCCTCCCACAGGTGGTGGGCACATGGGTTGGAGAGAGAGGTGCCACGTAGCTTTTTCGGGCTGTTCCCGACCGGGCTCCGTGGCAAACCCGGCCACCAGGCGCTCGCTGACGGGCCCTCCATCTGGGCCTGGCTCCAGACAGGGGCCCCGGGCTTCCTCCGGGCAGGGTCACTCCATCTCTACCTCGTTTTTTCATAGGGTTTTTGAACCATTCTTTGTCTGGCCCCTCCCCTGAGACCACTTTGCCTTGGGAGACCCTACCAGGAGCACAAAGCTCCAGACAACACAGCCCTCAGGTTCATAGGGACACACAAACCTCTCCACCACGATAAGGTGATGGTTCCAGGAGAACCAGGAGAGAAGATGCTGCAGAAGGTAGCAGGCAAAAATAAAAGACATCAATAATGAAGGAGAGCCATGTAGCAGGCCCTATAAAACCTCTGGCTGCTAGTAACAGCTTTTCTTCCTTCTGGGCGACACACAGTTCGAACCAACAGTGGCTATATATCCTTCTACTTGCCATGATTTGTTATTAATATTTCAGCCATTCTAGGTGCTTCAGCATTTTATTTTTATTTATTTTTTTATAAATAATTGAATAGTATTTGTTGTATAAGCATTATGGCCTGAAGTGTTATCCTCTACACGGCAGGGTGATGCAAATTTGGCAGAAACATTTGTGCTGTTTACTGAAGATCTGAGGGAGTGTCCTGGAACATTTTTGAAAGGGCAGCATTAATCTTGTCGTACTGCAGTGACACAGAAAGAAGCTGCACTGGGCACACTGTTGGGATGCAAACAGGGATAAGGTTAATGGAGAATAATACTGTAATGATACAACAGAGGTGGAAGTGCAACAGGCAGACCTTTGAACAAGATTTATTCATTAATTCCAACAAATGTTTTTTTAATTATACAACTCTGATTGTGTATATAATGTAAATAAATTATAACAGTGTCTGTTTCACGTACTAAGCTGAAAACTAAAGGTGATAGAGCTTTTGAAACAGTTGCTCCTAGACTGTGGAACGCTTTCCCTCATGTGAGTGGCCGCCTCTGCTGACATCTTTAAAAAGCAGCTAAAGACGGATCTTTTCAGTCAGGCGTTCGTTTAATCACATTGTTGACTGTATCCCTATGTATTTCATGCTTTTGTGTTTTACTATGATTTACTGTGACTTAATCTGCTTTTTATGATTATCGATTTGTTATAATGTATTTATTTATTTAGCCTGTGAAGCACTTTGTGACTGTCTGTGATAAATGCTATATAAATAAACTTTACTTACTTACTTACTTGAAATGGAAGGCATGGGAATGACTTTAAAGTCTCCCGTTTGTGTTTGTGTCACTGCTTCGTCAATACACGTTTCCCTTGTCATATTTTCTGTACTAAAACTGTCGTACAGGAGGAGACTGGAGCCAGAATCCGCACAGGCCATATTTATCACCGATGCAGTGAACAAGCCCAGTTCCCTCTTTATATGTGCTGCTTCTGTATTTTCACTAAATTTAAATCAAAGCTGACAAGGGTAGCTTTTCACAGTAACCAAGGAGTTGGGTTTTTTTACTTTGGGGAGGATTTTGTTTTTTTTCCTGTCAGCACCTGGATTTCTGTACACAGATAATGCAGACTGGGAACAACTGTATAGATCAGTATCCTAATGGGATATCCAAATCCAAATCACAAGGATATGAGCATATGAGAATTTTCTAGCTCCTACTTGAATTCCAAAGGTTTGTCAGCAGTCAACATTGCAAATAATCTAATAAATATAACAGGCCAAGATATTACCCAGACTAATAGTCTATAGCCATACTAGTGGCTCTGTGAGATTGCATAGACACTGTGGTGAGACCATAATGCTAACACGCTAACACTGAAAATGTTACCTGCTGTTAAATGCTGTTTTGGTTTTTTTTTATCCAGAAAGGTCCCTTTGAGTTACAATATCTCTTCGGCAGAATAAAAAGTTTCAAGTACAAACTGGGACTGTAATTTGTTTTGCAGGTATTTGGTGATAAACTATTGACCAAGTAGGAAATTTGATCTGACAATGGCACCAGATGAAAAGTCGGGGGATCACCAACGTCATTACATTTGGTCCTGTGGGTAACAGGATGTCTGTTCCAAATTTTACAGAAAGCAAAGCATTTCAACCTGCTGGTTGTACACTACAGACTTGAGAAACTTTAGATTAAAGCCCTTTTCCACTGCAGGAACTCTACTAAAGTTAATTATGCTATAACATCGTGTCATTTATTTCCCCCTGCATTGTTTGGCTGTGTGATGTATCCATTTCTTCTGCCAGACTCTGATCTTCTGGCACACCTTTTCTTCTCTAATTGCTGACTCCAGCTCCTCTGTATGGCTTCCTCGCCCTGATTACAATTGAGGGCCTGAGCACCTTCATTTGTCCAAGAAGCATTCTCCATTGTTCCTCTTTTTTAAGTATAGGTTGCCCTACAGATGCTGTAATACAATGGTGGTTACTGTTGTGCTTGTTGTTATCCTTGTTGTGATGTGACAACACATCTGCTTGACTGATCAAGTTTTGCCTTTTTGCACAGTTTGTATTGTCAATGTTTTTATGTGTATCTTATATGTTTCTTATATGTATTTTATGTCATTTGAATCTGCCCTGTCAAAGCCAAATTTCTGCCACTTGTGCAGTACTATAATAATAATAATAATAATAATAATAATAATAATAATAATAATAATAAAAATAAATTAAGTTATCTTATCTAATCTTAGACTGACAGCACTGCGGGCAACCCCTGAAAGTTTTAGCATTTAGTATCACCTCCAGACCAGTACCTACTGTCAAAACAAATTGTATTCTGTAATTGAAAAGGACAATAAGACTGAGCTGTGTAGCACTAAGCCTGACAAGATGACCCAACAGTTTTTTTTTTTAAATGAATAGAAATTATGATTAACTGTCTCCCAATTCGGGAGCTAGATCCTCCTGCATGGTTTGACACATTAAGGTAAACCTGCGCCTCCTCCAGAAATTCAAACTGATGGTGCATTCAAGTGGTCCTCTGAAGTCAAAATTGTTGACATTCAGGGTGCCCTGGTGCCGAGAGGCCATGGCGTTAAGTCACTTACTGTACGGTGAATCTAAAAAGCAGTTCATATTGGATGAGTGGTGAATAGTTTACTGTTAAACAGTACATTTATGTGTAATTCCCTGTACTTAACAGATTTCCAAGCCGCTCACAAGAACACACAATAGAGTCCATGCCTTGCTACCATTAGTTAATCTAGTTTGAATACTAAATTTACTGCATTTTTACTATGTATTTAAGACTGACGAACCAACCGTTATACAAATAAATACACCATGATATTGTGTTCTTTGCTGACCTGATGAGTTGACGAGGATTGCCTGAATGCTCTTTTCAGCACAGCTGACATCAGTGGCATTCAGGGGGTAGGGTATTATAATCAGACCTTGTTCTGAGGTCAGGCTGCTTTTTAAAGTGCACTTCTCGATGAAATAAAGACACACCGTAAAGGCTTTGGAGTTCTCATTAGCATAACATCGACATTCAACACGGAAACATGTCTGTCTTCACTGCTGAGGAGAACCATAGACGGTACCATATCTTTAGACACATAATATATGAAGACAGGTATCTTCATCATAGATCATGAGACAAGTTTGTTTTGTGGTATACCTGTCTTCAATGCTGTTATCTACACAGCCAGATACAAGCTGCAGTATCAGGTTAAACACGCTATTTCTATTCTTACTCCCGTCACCCTGTAGAGATAAGCAATGTAAGAGAAACCAGTGGGAAGAAGAGTACGGGAACGGTAAACAGTTAAGGGCATGTGCTACAAACACATTTCTCGACAATCATACTTAACTACAGCAAAAGGCTACACTTTACACCTACATGGTAGCTAACTAACTACAAAAGTAAGAAAAAGCTACGGGGAAAACACCATCATGGAATGTTGAAATCACCTACAAGTAATAAATGTACTTTCCACATACAATACTGTACTAGTATAATCAGTAAGTAAAAGTAGTAAACTTAAAATTACTTCTAACATTATAAGACCATCACATAATAATACGCAGCCATCACATAAGAAACGTATGCTGCAGCTGCTGTCTGCAGAGCCTTAAATCACACAACCTGAAATCCAGGTGCACTGCTCAACAATGTGACGCAAAACGGGTCACATGCTGGGATGTGTTAAACTCACTTGTGATCGGATCATTTTAATAAACTTCATATAATTAGGGAAGTGGCAATGCAGGCACTGAATCATTGGCTGGTGAAATTATTTAAACCAGTCAGAGGTGAATGGTATGCTTTTAGAAGAACCAAGTCATCAGAACTCTGGGTCTGTGCCCGCTATCAGTGTTGGTAGAGTTTTTGCACACAGCCCAGAATTATGAGCTGCACAGGTTCATCTATCATGTGCTTTTTTGTTAACACCGGTTCATGAGGTTCATCGAGTATTTTCACAGAGTATTTTCACGGTGAAGTTTAATAAGGTATTAATTCCATCCCTTGCCGTGTGTGTGGTAGTGAGTGAAGTTAGCTTGTTATAGTGTGTCAGTTCTATCTAAGGACAGTAGTTCTCACTTTGTGGAGGCCAAGACTTTGCATGCTTCTTTCCAATCAAACATCACAGCAGGGTGCTCATGTAGTGGTTTTGGGGATTATAATTAAATAGGCTTGTTTTATTCTTAAAATCTTGGTACTAGTGTTCTAAGAAATTGAACTAAATTGTAATTTGGGTGAACTGACCCAGTAAGACCAAAGAATAAATGAGTTACCTTCAGCTGCTGTATTGTGCGACTGAAGTCAAAACATGCAGACTCCTGGCATATGATAGTAGGCTACATCATTTAATACCACTCAGTTAATATTTAGTATAGCTTGTTGAGTTAGCACCATGGCTGGCCCTCAGCAGAGCAGACAGTGTTTTTTTTTTATGTGAGGTTGTACTGCTGGCCAACCAACAACCCCTGTATCAAGCAAAGTCTGAAAACTAACCAGACCATGCAGCAGGAAATAGCAGGGGAATTTGTGAAACAAAAATAAATGGGGACAAGTAAATAGGGCGAGTCTAAATGTGTACTGAAACTAAGTGGATTAAATGTACTGTACTACGTGTCTAATGGTCTACATATTTAGTGCACAACTAAATGTAGTGAGCATTAAATGTGGGCTTAATCACAACACTTCTGCTCTGCAGTAAAAAAGGGGTGGTCTATGGTGTAAGTTTGGGCTATTACAACTAGAGTCAGGCTACCATATTTAGTAGCCATACCTCATATTTGTCTGGTCGCGTCCATGAAGCCTAGAGAGGACAAACACAGAGGAAGCAAAGACAAACAGCGACACAGTGGAGCAAAAAGTGAGTGCAGACTATATTTACCTGCAGGTCATGTGCAATGATTTCATGTTTAAAGTGCTCATATTATGCTTTTTCCCTTTCCTTTATTGTGTTATATATCTTTTTTGTGCACGTCATAGGTTTACAAAGTGAAAAAGCCCAAAGTCCACCCCAAAGGCACTTACCATCTCCAATAGAAAACACTGTTCACAAACTGCTCCAAACAGCTCTATTGTAGTCCAGCCTTTACTTCAGAGACAAACGTGCGTCACTTTAAAGTGCCCATATTATGAAAAAATCACTTTTTCTGGGATTTGGGGTGTTATGTTGTGTCTCTGGTGCTTCCACACACATACAAACTCTGAAAAAAATCCATCCATGCTGTTTAGAGTGAGATACAGTTTCTGAATGTGTCCTGCCTTCAGTCTCTGGGTGAGCTGTTCAAAATCGACACGGCTTGTGACGTCACAAGCCGAAACAAGCAGGCTAACCGCAACCATTAGCTCGTAGCGTTAGCATGCTAACGCTAACGCTAGCATGCTACCTCGTCCTCAATAGCAAAGCACTGCTACAACACACACAAGTTCACCATAATCTACGAAAGAACTACTTACATGTGCGCCCTCATTTAGAAGTCTCCCAGCTAATCCTGCCTTGTAACTGACCAAAGTTGTAGAAACAGCCTTTCTTTTACTGTCTATGGAGCTAGCTAGCTGACATGATCTACATCTGAGCTACTGCGCATGTGCAGTGCAATCAAAGATAGTACAGAAGAAGAAGAGAGGTCTCACTCTGTAGCTAAAACAGAGACCAGCTGAAAAGAGGATCTGCAGCAGTGAGAGAGAGCACTGCAGTACAACAAAAATATGGTGTTTTTTGAAAATTAAACCATGTAAACCTATTCTGGTACAACCTTAAAATACAATTATGAACCTGAAAATGAGCATAATATGGCTGCTTTAACACACGTTATAATGCTCGCCTAGCTGCTAGCATGGCACGCCCTCATACTCTGCTTCTGACTGGCTAGTAGTCCTTACTAGTTACTGCGCATGTGCGACTCCCAACAAAGATGGAACAGAAGTGAGAGATGCCTGACCCGGTAGTTAAAACAGAGAGCTCAACACACAGGGTGAAAAGAGGAGCTGCAGCAATGTGCAGTACAAAAAAAATATGTTTTTTGAAAATTAAACCATGTAAACCTATTCTGATATAACCTCTAAATACAATTATGAACCTGAAAATTAGCATAATATGAGCACTTCAAAGGACCATACCTGTGATTTGGAATGTGTTAGCTCATTGGCTACAAATACATTACTGCCAATCATTTTTCAGGACACACCGGGTCATTTTTTCTTTAAAAGATATTTTTTGTGGCATTTTAGTCTTTAATAGACAGGACAGCTGTAGACAGGAAAGGGGAGAGAGGGGGGGGGGGGAAGACATGCAGCAAATGGCCACAGGTCAGACTCGAACCCTGAGCCGCTGCATCAAGGACTGAGCATCTGCATATGGGCGCCCGCTCTACCAGGTGAGCTACCCAGGCGCCCAAACCAGGTCATTTTTTTTACCCTCCAGGTAGTTTTTGATTTACATCCATTTTCAAATGGTAGAGAAAGACTTTCGCAGTGACTTTCAAATTGCCATGCGAGTTAGGTAATCCATCAAGGTGAACTTGAGTCTGCTTTTGTATTGTTTATGCTAAAATAAGTCGACCATGAATCAGTAATGTAACTTTGATAAAAAACTAATGCCGACATAATGCTTACTGTGATAGATTTCCCAACTTTAGTTTCGAGAATGTGCATTGATTTCCATACCTAAGTGAAACAAATGGAAACCAATGTTTTCCTGAAATGTAGGATAACACATTCTAACATCTACATGCTTTGGAAAGTGTAGCAGTTATACATACATGATTTATGGCCAAGGGACTTAAACATGTATAAATAATGGAATTGTTCTCACAAACAAGAATGTATACACAATTAGCAAAAACATTGATGTAGATTCCAGAAATTACTTTCACAGTGGATACGGGTTTTTCTACCATGATTAATTCCATCATAAATAAATTATACTACTCCTAAAATATTCAAAACAGAGCAAAAGGAAGATTAAAAACCGACATCATTAAGTTTAAGGTTTTCTTAAAGTGAAGAGGATTGTTATGGTGATGTCAGGGTTTCATGTAGTCAGGGAGTTTACTGAACTGGCTAAAATGCCAAACTGGATTTTACTAAAGCAGCATGGGGGCTTCTCAGTCAGTTATTAATTAATGTACTGTAATAAGAGAAAATTTGGAGGCACAGTAAGGAAATCAGGGCACTGAAACTAATCATGAGTCGGCCATTACCGGTATCTGGGGAGTTTGTTTTTCTAATCAGTGGCTTTGCCGTCAAGTCATTCTATGTTTTGATTAACTCGTTCATTTATGTACAGAAAACTGGCGTGCACCACTTATCTTCCATTAATCACAAGCACATACAGATACTCTCATGGAGTAAAAAAGGACATGGTGTCAATGTGCAAAGAACCTCCCTTCTTAAGAGATGATACAGTGACCCAAAATACTTTCTACAATACAGTGACGTTTAAAAGAGGCGGTAACAGCTAGTAAAATGACTCTTCTGTCATTAAACTGAATATGTCTGTGCTGTAGTCTGGCTGCTATAATGTAGAACTAGAACGGGAATGGACCAATGATGAATGACGATCCAACGCAAATTAGTGACAGCTATAACCAAATGATCAGCGGGATTTTCTGATTACAGCAGCATTAAAACAAAATTGATCTGACAATGATATAGTAAAGGGAAGGATGATGACAGGTGGTGAATAGAAGAAGATATTCTGCTATGACTGAGTGGCGACGGGCAAGTCCGGTTTTGTGGAAGATAAGTTTCAGTAACTTGCAAAACAGCCATGAATGCACTGTGCTGTGTGAATGCTTCCACTCAATGGCAGTGATAAATGGCACAGGTAATAGGAAAAACTAGGGACACCTTGGCAATCTCAAATTCACAGATTCTCTTCTGATGATCTGATGATAATATTTGTAGAACCTTCCCAATGGTAAGTCTACAAATGGAAAGTTTAGCGCTAGAAGGAAAGCCATCAAAAGCATACCGGTATGCTTAATCTGAGATTGAATCTAATGTAGCCAAGATACCTTCAGCACACTTCTGACACTCTCATGTGATTCTTTGTAATTCTGTGAAACGTTTATCATGGAAATGCCTTTATGTTTTCTTTTTTCATGGCATGAAACCAAGGTCGAGACATGCCACCAGCAGAAACACTTTTTGCATGCATTTCAACTTTTGGCACAATCCAGCTCCACAAGGCTGGTATATGATGCATTGCACAGCCAGGTAAAAGCAATGCCTTCTCAGGTTGGAAATCCCTGATTCCATCTATCCAATATAATACTATAATATCACAGTGACTAATGTGCTTTAATGACTAATGCAGCTTAAAGTTGAAATGCTTTTGCTCTTTCATATGCTTTCATATGTTATTGTTAATTCGAAACAAGTAATCCAAGTATGTTTTGCTGAGCAAAGTAGTCTTCAAGGCTTGTTATGGTGTAAATGTGCCAAATTGAGATATATCACTCCCTTGGGCAAACTTTTAAAAGTCTTGGCTTGACTGCAATGAAGACAGAAAATGGAAAGCCATTCATGATACTGGGAGGCGTCTGGATTGAATTCATGGAATCTCTTCTGAGCCTTTAATGAAGGCTCGTTTGATGAAACATCTGGCTTATTTACTGGGTCAACCCAGTAAATAAAATGGTAAACGGAGGCCAGTGTATAGAGTAATATGATTGGTGTTTTTGGAATTTCACTGTCCTAGTTGATAAATGACTTAATACCACTGCTACTATTCTATTCCACAGAATTAGGTGGGAATCTGCATAATTAGTTCTTGGCGTGGAACACAAAAAGGGCACTGTTGGCCCCAAAATGAGTCTAAAAGCTAAAGGAGCTAAACTTGTCAGAGGCTCTGGTAGTAGCAGATGGTGGAAGGAGTTAAAGTAAAACTGAATTACTTCCATTATGTTTAATCCCTACAGTAAAGCCAAGGAGAAACAAAACATTTTCGACAAAGCAGCAACACAGATTGTGACACAAAACCATTACTACGGGAAACGTCTTATGAGCTCCCAGGCACATGGGTGGACAGCAGGGGGACTGTTAAACATGGTAGCTTACTTGAAAAAAAACACACATTTAAAAAAATCTTAGGGATAAAGAATTGCTACAGTGTTCCAACATTTTTAAAATTGACTACCCAATCTGTCTAGTCCAATTTTGGTAATTACTGATTATGACTTTACACTAGAAATGGATTTACACTGGCTGGTCCAAATGTGTCATTTTTTTGGATCGATGATCCACAGATTGCCCTTGTTTACAGGATAAGGCTTTAGCGATTATCTATTATTATTTTTTTACATTAGTCAGATAAATGAATTAATCCTACTACAGGTGTATACAGACTAAAATTAAGCCACATGTATCAAGAGTAACTATTTTAGCTGCAACCGTGTTTGTGTGGAGTGTCAGTCGTAAAGCCTCAGAATAGGATCCTTTCACTCAAGTTGAAATATTTTAGTCTTGTGCAGATGCATCTGCCCACCCTTCCATTACCTTTACTATATGTCTAATACTTGCTTTGCATTCCGTTTGAACCTTAACAAGTATTTCCTGTGCAGCCAGAGCATGGTATACTGTAGCTTATTTATCTTTGCCATTGACCTCCATTGTTATCCAACAACTAAACACATGTTCCTTTATCACCACAAGCACCGTTTGTTTTGAGTCGGTTCAACATACTGTACGTTGTCCTGCTGCTGTAAATACAAAACCCATCTGTTAACACTTAACACATTATTGATTTTGGTTTTTTCATGGGCTTCGTTGACAATAAGAGAAATACAGAACACCAGGCAGATTCATCCGTATTGATTCTAACAGTACGACTAGCAACGATACTACAGAACCTGGCCCTTAACTGTGTTCTTTTTAGTTTGATGCTGTTATACAAAGGTAGAACTGTATCTCACAGCAATGTATTTGATGTTACATAATTAATCACACTGGACAGATCAGTGATGTAAAGTAGGCCAGTAAGGCTCAAATACTGTGCAACTGAGTCCTGTTGTGTCCTTTGGGACATAACAGCACTGGTGGTTTCACTGCATTTCCTGTGTGCATCTCCAAGAATAGTACACCTATTGTTACATGCATACATCATTTCTAACAGTCACACAACAGTTGAGTTTGATAATGTAAGGCAGGGAGTTACCGCTAACCACTTTTATATTGACAACTTTGTTGCAAGACAGCACGCAAGAGAACACAAAAGAGAACACACAAGAGAGAGTGTGGTCAAGCATAAAACCAAAACTAATTCCATGAAGAACACATACAGACTTCTCAGCAACCCGTGTGGTAGCGGCTTCACAGGATTCGAGAGATGACATACTGGTTCCCTTACCTACAATGGCCTACTTTAGTCAATATTTTGGGCATGACTGACCCACACTGTATTCAAGTGTAATGCTGTAAAACTGCTTCTAAAGTATTCTTATCAAAATTATTTAGATTTTTTGGTCAAATCATATAGTTTTCCTGCAACCCAGTAGCAAATGTCCCAAGGGCAAGTAGGCTACCAGTCCATAACACAAAGGATGGGAAGCTTTGCAAGGGAAGTACACAGAGCCTAACTTCCATTTCAACCAGAATATTAAGATGTATTATTATTTTTGCAGTATCCAAAGCAAGCTGAAGCACCAACCAACGTATGAGGTGTTCTTCCTGACTCCACAAACCTGCTAGAGGCAGAAAGGTAATTATCGTAATACTGTTTACTGCATTCACAGCAGAAAATTACCCCTCTGAAGTGACTAATCCGTCTACTGCTCACATGATGCATGTTGTCAGAAAAGACCGTTAAGATGGATTTTTAAAAATTATACCATTTTAATGAGCTGATAAGAGCATAACAATAGACCTGGGATGCGATTCTTTCTCAAGTCTGGCGACTGCCAACAGCTGTGACCACTGTAAGGATGGTAATCATAGCTCATACGTCTTAAGAAGCCTTTTACCATGTTCTATAGCCAAAGCTTAAATTCAGCGTTATCCCCAGTGCTCCTGAAGGACAGGAAAAGAAAATACACCAAAGCATGACAAAAACCCATAACCCTTATCTGGCTTCTTTACTCTGAAAAGTGCCCACTCATTTGCAAAGTGGATTATCACAGCAGTTTGCCAGAGAAGCATAACTGAGCTCAAAACAATCTGATTTTGAGATAGAGGGAGACTCAGGGCTTCTGGCTTTCAACATAGCAATAATTAATCTAATTTACTGAAATCATTTTCACTTTCTCAAACTCTCATCCTTTAAATGAGCACTTTTTACATGAATTTCCCAAAAATGTCACTTTGAAACGCTAGCGAATACTAGGGAGCGAGGTAGAGTGTTATATTAACACAGCTGGTGAATATCATGCCATGGCACTGCCTGGAAATTGGGTTTTATGGCAATCTCTACACTCTACCTCTGACATTTATGATGTGAATATACAGAATCAGTGATGCAATTCCAGCAGTATTGGAGAAGTCCTACCAAAAGTTTAGAGAGATGGTAAAATCCAAACTTTACTGTACATAATGGACATTCAGGTGGCAGTGCAGGATTCAAAAGGCCTTTAGAGTGTATGAAGCACTGGAAGCAGTTTCAGCTGATTGGCCAACTGGCTATGACTGATCTAAGAGGGCTCAATAAAAGATTACTCAATAAAAGCATACTAAAGTCATTTCAAGACTAAACATGCATCCATGTGAATATTGGTGGACGTGTTAACTCTGGGACGGATTAGAGTTTTCTGAAATAAATGACAATGTACTAGAGGTTGGTCAAATAACAGCAATTCCTTAAGGAGTCCACATACATATGACTGGTCAAAAGGGTCCGCAGAGTCTGCGCCAAAAACACTATCATGGACAGAAAAAGTTTATAAATACATTATGTGGAGTTCTGTGAGACATCAAAAACAAATTTGAAATTCCTTGAATGATGTATATATATTTTTTTCCTTTTTGAAGTGTGCCAATACTGCAATACAGTATACATATCCAGTGTGCCTCTATTCGCAAAGGTATGTTTGAGGGACTTTAGTTGTTATTTAATGATGCAGAGAGAGGTTGTCAATCTGGATCTGGATCGAAAAAATCCTGTGTAAGTTTGAATAAGTGCACTGTCCAACTTTGCGAAAAATAAATAAATAAATGAGTACCTGCTCTCCTTCAGTGAATACCCTGTTTTCAAAACTCCAGGAGATGGTGGGTGTGGGGTCTCCCAAGGCCTCACAGGTCAGGGTGACTTGTTCGTCAAACTCTGACACAGTCTGGTTATTCAGGTAGGTAATCTTGGGTTGCACTAGAAAACAAGACAAAAATGGCAAACGTGTTAGCAAACAATTGTTGATCTGGCCAATTGACGAATGTAATTTGAATTTGTTCTCTTTTGAGCTCACTTCTGGTTTCTACCAACTCGTGTGGAAAAAAATAGCTGGTAAAAATAGTTAGCTCTTTAGCTGCTATGTTTGACCTACTTTAAAAGCTGGTTGCTGAACAACAATGTATGTTGCTTGGTGCTGGGCAGGTAGTGTACAACCAGGATGTAACAGGGTTGATGGTAGTGGAGTTTGTGTAAAACCAAAACAATAAGCTCAGCAGAGAATAGGCTAATCATTCGCTGTGGTTTTCATCACCATGGGTAACATCTTGCACATAGTACATAATCATTTGATTCATTGTTGAACACATTTTTAAATAGCTGAATCATATGTAGGAAATTAACATTTTTGGTTTTAGATCATATTGTTAGCATTACTGTCAAGTATATAGACAGGCTTCATTCAAGGTTGTGGTTTCATACCCCAATGACCTATAATAAAGTTGTAAGCACATGCTTACATGAGGCTGAAGCACATATCCTCATGAAGAGAAACTCTAGTGTGATATATTTCGATGTCCTAAGGGGTGGCTTAATTAGTTTTCAATAGGGCATGCTTTTATTTAAACTGTATGCTTCATGCAGTATAACTCTGCACCCAGCCTCTGGAAAAGCTGTAGATAAGTGCACAGCACATGTGAATAAGTACAAAAGAAAAGGCCAGAGACAGAAAAAGAGCCACAGTGTTCTCTATGCTATCGTAAGCGAATGGAGTTATTCTCTTACCGAACACGTTCAGGCTGACTTCCTCGGCTTTCTCTCCTGCCTTGTTCTTGGCGATGCAAGTGTAATCTCCTTCATCCACTTTCTTGACATCTTTTATTACCAATTCTGAACCATCCTCGTTCAGGCTGTACTTATCACCCGTTTCAAGGACAATGTTGTTACTGCAGCAGAGGGAAAAAGGAAAAAAAAAAAGACATGGCAGGGATCACATCACAAGTGTTTGCTTACACAACTTAGGGCCCTACTAATAACTTTCTTAACTCACTGACAATGATCTGTTCGGGGTTTTATCTCAGGAAAAAAGCAGCTGGTATACAACCAAGGCTGGCAGAGTAAAAAAAAAAAGCTCCTGTGCTGTATGCCTCTGAGAACATCTCGCAACAAATCCACAGCTTTTGTTTGCCTCAGCTCTCATTTAGCCTTTATCTCTGATTTTAAGAAGGTCCTGCACCAATTTGATGATGATTTATGACTTTTTTCAGTTAGAATCTTTGGTAAGAATTCTGTTTGTATGCCTGCCCTGGTGTAGCAGCCTTCCTGACGCATTTTGCAGGCAGACAGTGAATTACAAATAACAAACAGAGCTGTACCCCTCTGTTTTTTCACTGCCTCGCCCATCCGTTCTCCCTACACCCTCAATGTCTATCTCAACTCTGTTCTGGCCAGGAACTGCATCTCCCTCAACACTCACGTCACCCTCCAGCCTTGTTGCAAGGAAGACAGCTGTGAGCAGCATCAGGGTGTTCAATAGTCTCGTTCACTCACATGCAAAAAAAGCTTTATTCAAAGATTCCTCTGCACAGTGGTGGTGCGGCTGCTGCGTGACACCGGTAAATGATGCACTGTGAATATGAAAGTAAATCGAGCAAACAGTTGTATGAAGAGAAACAAATGTGTACCTGTCAGAATTGTATGGTGGCCCTGAAGTGTCTACAGTGGCAGCAAATCCCACAACGCAACAGCAAATCCCACAACGCGATAGCATTAGTAAGACTAAAACGGAATGGGTAGGTACATATTGGACACTGATCCTTGTCCTGATTGGTTGCACTGTCTGTCATTTATAATGGACACTGATCCTCGTTCTGATTGATTGCACTCTGTCAAGTCTGTAATTTACAAATGGATCCGTGTCTGTTTTGTTTTTTTGTTGTTTTTTTCATTTGAGCCCAGAAACGATCAAACAGAAATAGTGGTGTTAAAAAAAAAAAAAAAAAAGTCAATTCTAAAAACGAATAAATAAAAATGCAGAGCCGTATTTCCGTTTTTTGGTTTCTGATTTCAAAAACGTTTGTTTGAATTGAAAAAAAAAAATTGTATGCTATTTCTGTTTGATCGTTTCTTGGTTCAAATGAAAAAATTAACTGACAAGACGTACATGGACCCATTTGTAAATTACACACAGTGCAACCAATCAGGACGAGGATCAGTGTCCAATATGTACCTACCCATTCCATTTCAGTCTTACTAATGCTGTCGTGTTGGGGCGAAATGCTGTCGTGTTGTGGGATTTGCTGTCGTGTTGTGGTGAAATGCTGTCGTGATGTGGCGAAATGCTGTTGCGTTGTGGGATTTGCTGTTGCATTGTGGGATTTGCTGCCGTGGTTTGCACTTCAGGACCACCGTTGTATTGAGAGCTGATCGATATTCATTTATTCATACTGGATAAAGCTACTTGAGATATGTTATACCAGCTAATGGTTAATCCATTACTAGGCGTGTCATTACTAATTGCCTACAAAGAACTGGTTACACTAAAGATGATGTGGAAAGAAAACATGTGCTGTTTGCTATTTGACTGTGTCAGATAATCAACATTTCATATGTTATCCTGCTCATCTCAGTTTTAGGTTGTATTTACAGTTGTGAAGATGAATTAGACTGCCATTAAAAATTGAAGAGTTTCTCTGCCAACAAAAGCTTATTACAGATATAATTTGAATGTGTGAGTTTCAGTCATTAAATATTAAGTTAAACCTTAATCTATTTGATAAGTGATTCTTAAGGTCTCAGATCAGCTGATTTAATATTCAGAGCCCATTATCATACCACAACTCTAGTTGTTCCACTCACATTTATGGAATGTCTTATAGTCCCCACTAATATGTGAATCAGATCTGAAGAAACACCCGTATCCAATCAGAATGTAAACGTCTCTGTAAACAGAGACGCTGCTGCCGCGTCATGAGTTTCAGATCCAATTGCTCTTGCATTGAAACCCAATAAACACAAATACGCTGCCCATTTTTAATCCCCACTTCTAGGTGCTCTAAGCTTAATGTATATAGTTTTTTTTTTTTTATAATTATTACTTTTTGTAGAAAGTCTGTTTATATTGTATTTGGTGTTCTATTCAGTTCCATCTCTTATTTGCTACATACAGTACACATTTTTAGTAGCTTAAATCTCAACCTTCTAACACCTATGTTAGGGCTCAGCCAAGTTTAAACTAACAAACAGTTGGTGCGTATGTGCCTGCTATATAACCACTCTAGATCAAAATGGTATGCTGATACTCATCAAAGCCTTTGTGTACTTTGCAGTGCACATTTAAATGTAAATCACATCATATATTTGTAGGAAAGGCTATGCAAATCCATATGTATATTTTCCAACACTTTACAACATCATCATCAATCACTCTAATGTGTTGTGCCTATGCAATCCTTTTCAATGAGGGCATCAACAGTTTGGCCTGAAAGGCAGCGAGAAGGAGGCAGAATAACCAGCAAACAAGAACGTTTACATAATGTTTTATCTCAGACTTGATCAGAAGGCTTGATTTAGAACGGGGCACAAAAACTACCAGCCCAGCTGAATAAGTGCTAAACCTAAGACATGTAATTTGGTGTTAAAGTCCCCTTTCAGAGGACTTCTTTAGAGCACAGCTTGATTTGCATATATTTTAGTGAGTATGATTTAATACAAGGAAGGACCAGGCTAGTCTTTCAGCACTCAACCAAATGTAATAGCATTTAGCACAATGAAGAAATACTAGCTCCTGATATTCTTTCTTTTTTTTTCTTCAAATTATTATTTATCTGGATAGCAGGTGCGCGTATGTGAGCGTGCGTGCATTTGTGGAGCTGCACAGCAAACTCCGTTGTACAATGTGCAATGACAATACAGGCATTCTATTCTATAGAATGGTAGTCTCGCTTTGCCAGACCATCCTCCACAGCACTGGGGAGGAGGTCTGGCTAGTCCACATAGCATTCCGGGATGGGAGAAAAACGTGCTGGGTGGCACTAAGCTCGGCACTGAGCTGGGCACTGAGCTGCTGCAAAATAGCCTCGGGAAGGAACTTGTTTTGCTGCGAGAGAAAACTCAAATTGGACAGATAGTCTAGCTAGCTGTCTGGATTTACCCTGCAGAGATCTGAGGAGCAGTTAACCATAGTCCTCATAAATCCACCGGAGTTTAAAATTCCAACACAAAGAAAGCGGAAGGAAACGGACATCGGTGAAAAGACATGCATCCGGCGGCTGGAGACAGAGGGAAGAGATAGCCTGACAACAGCCCCGGAAAACTGTCCACCTCATTATTACATCTGTCTGATCCAGTTGTGAAACGGGCTATAGAGTTCATCCTGACACTGAAGAACACAAGTCTCACCCTTATAGAAGTGTCATTGATCAAGCTAATACCCTTCCTGCGCAAAAGATAAAACACCTAAGGTATTATTTGATTAGGAAGGTTTGTAACTAACTGAAGTGACCTAGAAGTATCAGTTCTAAATGCTAAGGAATGAAGCTTTAGGAAGACCGTCCTTTATGAGAGGACACAATATCCAACCACCGCTTGCTTGCCCTTGATCAGAACCTCTTTAGAGCCACATGATATTTTATAATTGGAGCCTTGTTACTTTAAAAAAAAAATTCTATTCTTCTTTTGATTCAGGCAACATTGTTCATGCACAAAGCTAAGATAATATAATTCTGCCACTCCTTGAAGAATAGTTATATAAGAGTTATAGCTTTTCACACAATCCCTAACATTAATGAAACCCATATGGACCTATGCAAATGACCTTACAGTGTTTTTACAATAACCAGGATTGGTACATTGATTGTCTTATCTTGCTCTACAGTACATCGTCTTCACACAACTTTATCTTATCAGGCTGTGTTTACCTGTAAGGCAGATTACCTCTGAGAAAAAAGAAAGACACCTATTGTACTGCCTTGATGTTTTTGGTGAGGTGACACTATCTTTTTGTAATTAATTCTTTGTCTCATTTTTGCTTTACTTCATGTTTCCCTTTGAGGTCAAGAAAAAGAGGTGAAAAAAACAACAACAGAGATTGGGATGGATGGATTTCTGTGACAGCTCCGATCTAGCCTTAATCCGACTTGTCAAAACCAATGACAGCGGTGGAGACGTACTGTGCCCAGGTGACGGTGGGTTCAGGGAAGCCGTCTGCATCACAGGCCAACAAAGCAGAGCTGCCAATGTCCGCTGTAGCGTTGACCTCAGACAACCTCGCACGGATGGTGGGAAGCACTGAAAAAGAGATGATAAAAATAGAAAAGTAATGAGTACATGCACCAAGTGTATACAAATTCTGAGGAGGTATTCTAAAGAGGCTCCATCTAGATATATAGTTCAAACTAATAATTTGTGACATCTCTGTTTTGGTACAGCCTATCATGATTGATACACAGTAGGACAGTAGGGATTGTTGCCAGTTAATGAAAAACTTTACACACACAAGGCCCTAATATAACAATCTAAGCGCACGGTGTGAAGCGCCTGGTGCAGGTGCGTTTAGGGCGTGTATGAATCCACTTTTGCTAGTTTAACGGCGGTAAAAAGGGTTTGTGCGCCAGGCGCATGGTTAAAAGGGTTGTACTTAGTGTCTTCATTAATTCATAAGTGTGTTTTGGGCGTTACATGCAATAAACCAATCAGAGTGTCATCTCCCATTCTCTTTAAAAGCCAGGGGTGTTTGTACCTTGGTGCATTGCTAGTTTTTGTTGGTCAATGGCGCGATCACTTTCCGCTGCCTCAAGATAGCAATACGCCAAGAATGCACCTGAACACACCTCCCTGTAAGACCAGCACGCCCATGGGCGCAGAGATGGGCGCAGGTGCATTTGCTATTTAAACGACGTGGGCGCTGGACGGGAAACTGACAACTGCGTCGGTCTTAAATTAGCAAAGACACTTGCGTTGGGCTTTGCGCTGCGCCGGGTGTAAGATAGGGCCCAGTGTCTAATACTGGTGTCAAACATTATTTGTACTGATTAGTTGACAAAGAACAAAGAAAAAAAGCGCCACCTGCAGGAACTTCATCGATTTCCTGCAGAAAATGTGGGGAGCAATTAGCAGGTCAATCTGCCTAATTATATGTAAATAAAATAAAATGTTAGCATAATTGACATTTTGACACAAAGGTTGTGCTATGCAAAGCCTTCAATTTTCCCCAAGATGGAAAGCGTTCATGTTGCCAATTAGATTTGATATGTACAAGCAGATATTTTAGCTTCTGTTGTTGCTAAAGGGGGTAGGAATCATCATCTGGGGAGCATGAATATCCATACCAAATTCCACAACCATCTTGCCTGTAGCTGTTTTGAATATCTTGCTCTGTACTAAAGAGTTGCACAGGCAGACAGATCAACTGACCAACTGGCACCATTGTTTCCAGGGTTTTCAGGGTCATCATCACTATGTCGAGCAACAACTCCTTTTTGAGCAACAGGGCAGCCAGAGAGCAGAACGGGGAAAGAGATTCTGTACTTACCATTAACAACAACCTTGATCATCTTGAAGTCAATTTCTCCCCTGGCCATGACACGAGCCTCACAGTTGTACATGCCCTCATCTATCTTCTTGATGCCGCGGATCTGCAGGTGGCCATTGTCCATGATCTTATATCGCACTAAGACAGCAAAGGCAAACAGAACAGTAATTTATCATATATGGTATTCAAGATTATTTTGATTATACTCACACAACTAAACAATAAATTTACATCTAAAAACATGACCTGTATGGATTAAGAATAAATATATGATGCACTTTCTAAATGCTTTTTTGTCTGCTTTAGTATTAGTTTGTAGCATTTTGAAAGATGTTCAGTACTTGATCTCCATGGAAATTATGTATTTCCCCTCATCGAAGCCAGTTCTAGTTACTAAAAAAATACTTCTTGGCACTGGATCACAAAAAAACTAAATGGAACGCCATGTGTGTATGCAATAGTTTAATACTTTCTAAGAAATCAGATGAGAGAAAAAAGCCAACAAGTGCCCAACTGAAGTGTGAAATAAAGTATGACTATTTCCTTGAATTTTGAAAATCTGACCGTGTACATAAATTCAAGTAAAGTTTCAAGAGTTCCATTTTAAAACTGACTAACTTAAATGCTCAGACAGAAAGTTGGCATCAGATTTAAAAATGCCAATTAACCCTGGTAATCAAGCAAGTGGTTAGAAGAACACAGAAAGCCATGCATGCCACCCTGACTACACCAGAAGTATTTCAGCAGTGTTTTACACCGATCACAGAGCTGACAAACTGTTGCACCTCTAATTAAACCAGCCATAAACACACAATATAGAGTGAGATGTCTTAACTGAAACCAGGTGTTTCTCACACGTTTCTGGGGAAATGCTTCTAGCACATCATTAAAATCCAGGGCTCTGACCACATCTGATTTAAGAGCCTTAAGTGCAGAGTCATTTTTGTTGTTTGTTTTTTATATGTTCCATTTCAGAAAACTAAAGCACTTATCCAAAATTTGTTACTGGCCAGTGTATACTTTAACTCACTGGATCAAAAATTATGGCTATTTGGGGTGTGCTTGTTTAGCGTTGCTTTCAGAGGCCAAGTTCCTTCTTTGGGGATTGGGAGCTCCTCTACAGGAATCCAATGCCACCAGTTCAATTTCCATGCCCGTGAGAGGGTACAGGATTTCTCCAGCTATTTTATAGAGAAGCCCTCCATGTAAACTGAAGAAAGCCTTTGTGCTATAAAATCACTTCATGCATGTAATGGAGTAGGTGCTAGAAGGGATGTTGAGTGGGATAGTTAACATTTTCTTTTCATCACTTTTGAGATTTGTGCACTTTATTGCACAAACAACTCCATCTCAGCTATTGTCACTATACTGGAGCTTTCATCAAGGGTAACTAAGTACTTTGTACATTTACTGTACCTAAATAGAATAGTACCTAAGGCAATTGTAGTTTACCTAGGTATTTAAATTTGATGTTACTTTTCAAATACTGTTCTCTTTACCCCACTACATATATTTGACAGCTATAGTTTACTTTGCATTTTGCATGTCAAATACAGAATCCGCTTATACAATGATACATTGTTATAGATTAAACTAACCAATATATAAAGTAGTTAAAATTAGCTTCACCTCCAACAGCCACAATATTTACATGTTTGCATTTCAATTGCTTCTTTGATACATTATGGTAAGCATGAGTAATAATAAGGGCACATTCTGCATTATGAGTACTTCCTTATACTGGTACATTAAGCTGCTAATATTTTTGCTTTAGTCAAATTTTGTACACTTGTAGTGTAGTACAGTATTTGAACATTATGGTGTTATGATCTCAACTTATGTAAAAAATCTGAACATATATTCCACCAGTGATTGCCACAATATTGTTTTTTTTTTTGCTTCCTGTCTGCATGCGCAGGTAAATAAATCCTCCATGAATGAAGTGAAACTCAGCGTAAGTGAAAAAGTAATGTCAAAATATTTTAAGTCAAACTTTCAACTTTTTGAGGGCTTAGTGTGGTATTTAAACAGAAAAGTAAGCTTTACATTTTATCAACCAGCTCTTAATTTGTGTAAAATTATACAAACAGACAGATATTACAATGACAACGTTCTGATGGGAGGTTTAACAATGCAACACGCAGCATATGATTAGGTCCATTGCTGTGAGGAAAATTACATAAGCAGTTTTCAGTTTTCAGTGTTGGTTACAATTAGTGGTTTTTTCAGTGAAAAACACATTCCTTGACCAGACTCCAAGAATACAGGCGGGCTGAGCACAACACTGTGGTGACTGCAGGCTCTCCAGCGGTGACCAATGGAGGGGGTCACTGTAAGGTTAAAATAGGCCCAGTCCAAGTGTAAAACAAAATCATCTCCACCTCCGCCCTTACACAGCAAATTGGAATTTTAGCTGAACTCTCTGAGGTAGAGAGCTGCTCTGGATCAATATTGTCAATGTCCCCTGCTGCCTGAATTTGCCAGATGAAGTCATTCACAAAAACTGTGCATGTACATCTTTCCTGAAGGAGAGCAACTATAGTCAGCTTATATTAACAACAGTTGCAATGGTTTCCAATGTTGACCTAGAGTCACAAAAGCAAAATAATTAAAAATGTATTAGAATGTCCATATAAACTTCTCAATCCTCTCTTGCAGCACCATTTACAGTGCTTCTACTGTGGTTTGTGTTCAGTATGTTTGAAACCCTCATAGTTTCTCCACATCAGAGCTAGATACCGTAGTTCTGTGTCACACTCTGTAGCTTCAAAGCTTTTTACTGGCTAAGTAACAATTGTTTAGAATAATGTATTTTTAAACTTGAACTAGCTAACGTCCATAACTTGGTAGGCCTAGATGAGCATATATTCCATTTTGTAAAAAGCTTTTTTGCATGGGTGGAATATGGTATCAAAATACATAAATTGCAATCCAATGCACACTGTAGGGTTTGTGGAAAATTAAAATGCCTTCATTTTACATGGCAACATGTATTCAAAATGACCAATGCGTTGCCACCGACATGAGTCTTCATCAGGGTCGTTGTTAGCAGGAGCTTGCACACCTATATTGTGTTACAGTTACACAAATAAGTGGAGTAGGAGGGTGGTTCTCTATCAATGTGGAAAACCTATTGGTCAAAAATGAGTTTCATCAATAGAGACAGAAAGAAGGAGGAGGGAGGAGAAGGGGAGGGAAGGGGGATGGAACGAAGTGAAGGAGAGAGAGAGACAGAGAGAGAGAGAGAGAGAGAGAGAGAGAGAGAGAGAGAGACAGAGAGAGAGGTGATGAGGGCAGAGTAATCCTAAATGATTAAACAGAAGATAAGTAAAAGGTGGACCAAATCCTTTCCTTGTGTACACATGATAAATTCCTCAATTTATAACCATAGACCACATGGATTTTTTATTTTATTGTTTTCGACAGCAGTGGCAGACATAAATTACATTGTTAGTTTTTATCTTACCCTTCCACTTTTCCCTTTTTGTACAGACATTTTATACAGTGTCTCAGATTATTTCTGTCTCCAGAGTAGTTCTCCCTCCATTTGGGGACCGGAAAGTCCAATCTGCCCTCAAACATCTTTTCTAGTGACAATACCAACCACTTCATGATGGGCCGGACAATACAATTTCCACGTTCATGCATCATCAATGAGGTCTAAAACGTCCCCGCTGAAAATGATGGGCAGCAGGAGAAGAAGATGAGGAAGAATGTGGCAAATTGATTGGAAAGAATGAATTGGCTGTTGACGGTGATGGCAGGAAGGTACTGTAAGGTGACTGGACAGGGAGTCAGGGGGGATGAGATGGGATGGCAGGTTGGAGGTGAGAAAGTAGCTCACGCATTGAGACATTTGCATTTGGACTGGCTCACCATCTTTGGCAACCTGGATCTTGGAGCCCTTATGCTTCCAAATGATGGTGGGTGGTGGTGAACTGACCACATTGCAGACTATGTCAGCATCATCGCCTTCATTGAACTCCTGTGGGCTGGGAGCACTCGCGAAAGTGATCTTTTCTGTAGAGAGATGTGACAAACATACATTAAACACATTTATAAATAGTTTAACATTCCGGCTGACACTACGAAAGGTGAAAACTCTCATGTGTCATATTTAGATTGCTCAAAGAAAATCTTACAGTTGATTAGCAGTGCATCGAGGCACCATATGGTTTAGCTTCTGCTTCTGTAATAAATGGTTTGTTGGTTTACTTTTTTTGTATTCACAGATGGTGTGGGAAGGCAGTCAAGGTAAAGACAGTTCAAAGACACACAGTCCGCGTTCAGACAACAGGACTGTGTGGAAAAGCACAGCACCCTCAGTCATTTCAATGGACTTGGATTATTATATAGGTTACTACTTACTATAGGTAAGGTAGCCACTATGGTAGCCATACAGTTAAGCTTATGGATCAACTGTGCCTTCCACATGACGCTTTTATCCAAAAGTGACTTCCACTAAGTGCATTCAACCATGAAGGTACATGTATGGTATGTTTAATGTTAAAACATGATGTATAATTAATAACCATTTATTTTCATCTATTTGGCCCAGTTTAATATGCAACTCAATTGTATACAATATCCGTATGCAGTAGGGGGGGGTCACTACTCGGTCTCTATTTCAGCTGAGGGGTCCCTGGCCTAAAAAACATTGAAGACCCGTGTTCTAGATTGATAAATAGCATTACATGTAAGAGGAAAAATATGTATTTTTGATTTTGGGGTGAACTGTCCCTTTAAGAGTTAGGGTCAACATACAGTAGGTGAAGGCTTACATAAGAGATTAAGCTCAAAACTTCATAAAAAAAAAAAAAAAAAAAAGTCATAAAATAAATGACATTTATATTGTATTAAATGTTTTTGCCAGAAACGAATTGCTGCCTGGATTATGTTGACTGGAAAAAAATATTGCCAGTGAACATAATCCAGGTACCAAATACATTTCCATTTGAACATTGTCAAAATCAATTAGTAAAATACAAACATACTTTCTAGGAGACAGAGTAAGGTTAGCAGTAATTGCTATGTTCTTGTACTGCACAGAGAGAGTTTCCTGTCTCTCCAATGCCAATGGTCTTATTAAAATAATGCTAAAAAAAATGTGTAAATTAAAAACACATAATACAGAAGGCAATATATTTCTTTCTGTATTAATGCAAATTAGTGTTGAAAACATGAGACGTGGGGCGCCTGGATTGTCACCTGGTTAAGCGTGTGCCGCATGTCTTAAGGCTCAGTCCTTGACACAGAGGCCACAGGTTCGATTCCGACCTGTGGCCCTTTGCTGCATGCCATTGCCCCTCTCTCTCCCCTTTCACATCTTTAGCTGTCCTGTATAATAAAGGCCTAAAATGAAATTTGAAAAATGACACTTACGGAAGATCTTCACTTGGACTGTGGCTTGGGCCTCCTTGTCACCGCTCTTCGCCACACACTTGTAGATACCGGCAGTGTCCACATTGGCGTGGTATATGGTAAGAGTCGACGTGGTTTCATCGGCACGGTTCACAGAGATGTCTGGCATATTGGGGAGGATCTTCTCCCCACTGGGGGCATACCAGTCTATGTCTTTGGCATCTCCCACCACTAAAACACAGAAAATGAAATGAGAGTAAGTCAAGGAAGCAAGAATTCTTCACCACAGCTGCCACATAAATGATAACCACAATATAATAACAGGTTCGTTATTGAAAAAATTGAAATCTGGTTTTGTAGTTTTTTTGTAATTTTGATTTAACTTAGCTATGCCTCATGCTTTGTTAGATATTTGGATTTGAACCTCCAACGTTATTTGATTACAATTTAGACGGATTTCGCATGTGTTCAGAGTGCATTATCTCTACATTATAGAATAATGTAGCCTATTCAGTTACATCCCTAATGTATTACATCATGGATGTGAAACTACTTTAACAGGTTTCACATGCTAACCAGACTTAGAATGAAAGATGAAACAAAAATAGAAAATGGCTTGGAAACATCTTTAAATCAAAACCCATAACCCTAAAGTTAGAGTCTTTTTAAGATCAGGCTAAATATTATAATATTATTATTATTATTATTATTATATAACGATCATTCATTAAAAAAAAAAAAAAAAAAAAAATGCAAGTGCGAACTGAGACATTTCTTGTTTCCCTGAAACATACTGCGATCTCATCTCTTAAGGAACAGAAAGTGTCCTAAATGCACTTTGACATCCTTTTGAATGGGAGGATTGGAGTTCGAGCTGAAGCTACGTTCTTTCATAGAGCATAAAAGAAAAATCACTACCTTCAAGGATTCACATTTCACCTGCACAAACATAATGAGCATAGTTTTTTATGCTTCATTCTCACATAAAGTTCTGTATGAGAGTTTCAGTATACAGCAATTTCCTTTTTAAAAGGGTCACTTCACCCAAGCAAAGAAAACATATTTTCATACTTTTAGTGGTGGTTAAAACCACAACTACCTGCATGGCTAGACACTATTTTGATTAGTATTTTGGGTGAATAGAACTGTTGATGTACCTGTATAGGCTCCACAATCAGAGTTTGATAATAACAATGACCCCCCCCCCCTCCCTCCCCGAGGCATGATTTTATTCATGTAAGGAATGTTCTATAATGTCAGACAACTGACCCACCTAATGCAAATGCCACCGGTCTCAGACAAGCTGACAACTGCCCATGTACATTCAACAGTGAAAACACAGGCAGTCTAAGACCTATCTCTCATTATCTCTTCAGACTGCGTCTCTCTCCCACCTTTTCATTACCTTACTGTGATCTCAGCCTCACACTACCTCCTCAGAAAAGACTGCTAAATCAATTCATCATTTTTTTTTCATCTTGTCTTTTGCCTTGAATCTCTTTAATGCTTTTTAATCATAGTATATTCACAAGTACACCAGTCTCATTGTTTAAACTGACTTGTATCAGTTTTATCACATAATCTAAATTAATAATGCCAGTATTGGTATACGAGGTGACATTTGCATCAAGCTGTGTTAAATGCGATATGTCTGAGATCATTCTTACCTTCGCAGAGGAAAAACTTGGACTCTCCTACGCTGATCTCTCCTTGTGTTGGAATGATTTGCACTTGGATGGCAGCTGTATAAAGAAAAGAAGATAGAACAAAACCTCCATTAGTCTCTGGTTGCAGGGAGAGGAATGGTGACACTGGGGCAAAGCACAATAAGGCAAAGCTCAAAATCCAATTGCTTTGCCTGCTCAAAAGAGCAACCATTTTGCCAGCGTACCCTCTATGAATAAAACTCTGGGATGCAATTTCTTTGCTCAGTAGAGTGCAACATTTCCATGTGCAGATGGGTCATCATGAGTCTAGATTTTGTACAAGGACATTGTTGAACTGTCTGGTTGTTAGCAGGCTCCCTTGTTAAGGATATATTGTACATAGAAGGCATTGCTAACTGTGCAATCAGTTTAACATTTTTCATATTTTAAGTGGCCTTTTTTTACTATCTGAGAAAGGGGGAACTGTTTTGTGTACTCTGTTTTGCTTGGCTATAATCAGGGGCATATCTGTAATTTAAGAAGTGAGGGGGACAGACAGGAGAGTGATTTTTTATTGAAAGATCCTCTCCCATTTGTCTCTCCAAATCACGAAATCCAAGTAGCCTACATTTTATTTATGATTGATGAAAACACTGACATTTCCATAAACCGTTATCATACTGTTTTACTGCCGCATCTTGCCCAATGGGAGACTTGCTAACATTTTAACTGGCCACATGGAGGTGGAGCCAATGAACCAAGTATGTGGTAGACCTACTAAAGTCATCAATATTGTAATATAATTAATTTTTTCACATTTGAATATATTACTCACAGGGACGTTGGTAGTATTTTGTGGGAGGGGATGCTGTAAATATATGTGTGTGTGTGTGTGTGTGTGTGTGTGTGTGTGTGTGTGTGTGTGTGTGTGTGTGTGTGGTTGGTTGTGTTTGTGTGTGTGAGCGGGTGGTGAGCAACCTGAGTAATGTGCAAACTCGCCTTACTTATGGTGCGTTCAAATCAGCTCAGACATGTTCCTATAAAGTGCGGGGGACATGTCGCCCCCATACCCCGTGTCCGCTACGCCCTTGGCTATGGTCAACTGATTATATGACTATTGTTGGCAGTCTTAGTACCCAGGACACTCACAACTAGCAAGCATGGAACAAGCTCTCAAAAATATGATGTATTGAGCACACTGCTATTTTTTTTTATTGTATTTAGGCTATTTCATAATGGAACCATTAAAAACACGACGCAAATATAAAGTGTTGTCACTATGTCCACTATCCTCTGCCACCCTATCTGATCTCTGTTTTTTTCACCTGTATTTCTTAAAAAGTGAAAGATGGCGATCCATATTCTCTGGATAAGCATCTAGAGCAGTCATAAGATTTTAACTAAGCATTTTAATTGTTAACATACAAAAGAGCTACAGTGGTGCACATATATGTCATTGTAACTGTTTCTCACCTTTCCTGATATTCACCCACACTTTCTTTTAATGCCGTCTTTCCAACTTTTAACTCTAATCTCTGCTGTCTAAAAATGTCTATGGTGATCAGTCCTCGTAGTCAGTTCTCATAACTCTCATTAGAGTGGCCTGTGTCTGACAAGGTGGTGATGGTTAACCCATGGCTGCCTTGGACTTGTGGGAAACGGTGTTAAATGCAGCTAGAGACATTCAGAGGCATTAAATACACAGCAATAATACATAACATTCCTGTCTAGACGAATGGAGTGAGCTGCAACCTGTATTGTTGAACATGGTTATGCTGTAAAGTTGGATTTTTAATTCCAGTTTCTCTTTTCTGTTCTTTTTTTTTAATCTTATAATAGTACGTTTTGCCTCTGCAGTGCCAGAGATGACTCCATGGACTTGTGATTCACTCAGAAGAAGCAGCGCTGTTAATGAATCTTGTTCCTGTGACCCTGTGACAATCAACGCTCTGACACCTGACGAAGCCAAAGCAAGTCTAAACATGCTGTCGGCCCCTCATGACAGCATTTAACTGGAAAAGAAGAAGGCGCAGTGCAGAAGGATCGCGACTGCGTAGATCTGACTACCAACAATAATTAAGTTCTCAAGACTGAAAGAAGAATGAGGTATTTCAAATGTTATGCATTTGTTATTAGTTTAGGGTAAGATGATCTTCAGTCCTCAGCAGCAATCTTCAGTATATTAGTAAGACTACCTAAAGATTTATTGTTTCACTGAGTGTTTATATAAGCCACCTGACTGAGCCGTTCCAGGGTGCTCGCGTACTCGTTTACCCCATCCCTGCTTCTCCTGGCAGAGAATTTAAAAGGCATAATGCTGTAAATCAGAAAATATTCTTTTTTTCTCAGTCTCTAATGCACTTCATCTCTCAGCATCAGCTAAAGTTACAGTGACACAGATGAGATTTAGGAAAAAGTCCTGTGAAACATCTGGTGTTTGTTCCTTCCTGGGTGCTAACAAGTCAAACTCTTACATATTTATTGAACAAGTCTTAAAATGTCTAATAATTTCCAATAGGCTTAATCCGGGATTCATCATTTGCACGTGTGCACCAGAATGACAGGAGTCACATGCCCTGTCATGATTTTTTAATGTGACACGGTTTAATTTAAGACTCTCTTCAGAGATGTGCAGCATGGAAGTGAAGCACAGACCGCGAAGCAGAATCACCACTGAATTGGGATCCGGAGCTTAGCAGAGAGATCCCGCTGAGGCTTCAGTGTGTCGCCACTTCACACAAATGAGTGAGTCAGTCTCAGCCCAATTCTCACCAGGAGAATCATGGGAATGTTTTGCAAGGACTCGCTATTTAAAGACAAGTAGCCAACTATCATCCCGGCACAATGAGACGTGGTGGCCTTTGTTTTTGTTTTTTCTGCACACTTCATAATGATGTAAATAGCCATCACCATTATTCTGTGAAGCTGGACCTGGTGTATAAAGCCTTTACAGCGGCATACATGTACACAATTAGCTTTGGGTTTAGAAGCGTTTAAAGCGTTGTCGTGTTTAGTTGTGTTTATGTTGGGCACATTGGAAGCTCTCAAGGGAGACCTTCCAGTGTCAGCAGTGGATTTACCTTTTTATTCTGTATGTACACATAAAGTATGCAACCATGTCAGCATTGCATTGTTCAAATTGTTCAACAATGCAATTGTTTGTGATGGTATAGCGTCACACTACTTCACCACTTTTGCTACTGAGAGAAGACACAGCTATGACAGGTTGCCAGGAAAACGTGAGCATAAGTTGAATGCGAGATGAGTAGGATTTTTTCTAAAAAAAACAACATATAGAAATACAGAAATAATCCCTCTATATCATCACCTATGACCCACTAGAAGTGTGTGGCGGTGTCTGTATCTGCAGAGTCCCTGCCCTCTGCCTGTATATTCTTACATTGCTGTGTTCGAGGATGTGTTTGGTTGTCAGCCTCTATAAAAACATAACGACCAGGGGCCAGATCGTAAGTATGCATCCAAGAGGAAGCTACAAAAATGCAAATATAGCGAGGCGAAACGCTAAGCTAACAAAGCTTGTTCCAAAACGAGAGTGAATCTGGGGTTGGCTTTCACCTGCTGGGGAACACCATGAATCTTGTTAAGCCAATGAAGAGGGGCCAACTTTGAATGTTGTGTTTACAAACTACAACTGACAAATCCTACTCATTTTGCACTTAAGCATTTGGACGTTAACAAATGCTGTAATTTACCGGGTCAAGGACAGTCTTAAATATTGATTTCCTTAAACTATTCAAGGTGAAAATAATATCTTCCTTATTGCGTAGTCAAAAAGTTGTACAAATACGGATTTGCTGTAAAAACCCTGCCTCTGCCACATTTGACCTGGTCTTAGTTCCAGGCTATACAGGCTCTAGAGGCATTGAAAACCACTACCCACAGTATGTTTGCTTTTACAGGCTGGAGGTAGATACAAAGAAAACAACATATCCATGTCCTTCCCTCATCTAGTAAGATCACAGATACCATGCTGCAGACCCTCGCCATGCGTCCTAAGAGGAGGACAACTGGCCAAAAATCAACTGATCATATCTGCAACACTAACAACAAAAAGAAGTTCAGGAGGTGTGGGAAAGATAGCTATTCCCAGAGCCATTTTCTCTGTGTATGTCTCTAAATGGCCACTTGTGCAGTATCTCCAGGATGAAGTGGGTGTTGAGAGTTTCAGGCATTGCGCTACAGTGTGACTTTGAGTCTCTGCTGAGAGCATACTGTGAGTAGTGAAATCAAGGTGTAGAAAACACCAGATTTAATTAACATAACATCTCATCTACAACAACACTTGTTCTTAAAAATCTTTGTTCAAAAGGGGAAAAAAAGCCCCAAAAATAATAATCTTCAACTGAACAAGGATGTTTCTGGTTTTTGGATGGGTTGCCTTTCTGCTCGTTCCATTTCTGTTTCACTAACTCTCTTGTCAAAAACATTCTCTTTATACAAGGTAATTATGTAATGATGGTCACATTCATATGGATTCAATTTGGGTTTAACAACTTCTTAAAACCTAAATCCTTTCACTGTGACAAAGTCATAAAGTGACTCTTGTTGTCAACTGTAGACAAATATAGAAATTGGTTTGGGCTATCCAAAAGGAGAACTCTGGATTTACTGTAACATTTGGTGTTCTGTAAAATAAGTTTTGACAAAAGTGCATAAAATAGAGAATAATCCTATAACTGACATATTTTGTAATAATTATAATATTGTATTGTATCTGTTTCTACTGTAATGTGCATTTCCTTTGAGAGTTGTGTGACTTTGTGACTTGAAATTTGGATAGACGTGTATTGATGCTTTAGAAAATAGTCAGCAGTAATGTAAATTATATGCATTATGTTGTAAATGTACAAAAAAAAAATCTAAATATCAGTCATATCCTTTTCATCAAAGCGCTGGAATTAAGAAAGACTGAATCTTAATAAAAAGAATAAAACGGTAAACTAAGAAGCCCAGAAGCAAAGGAGATTTGGGTGAAGGAGGTGTAGGTTAACAGAAGGGATTGAAAGTAGTGTTTGGCACAGTGAGGAGAGAGCTTGGATAAAGGATGAAGCTATCTGTGCCATGGTGTGTTCACTCATGACTCCAATCTAATATCTTTCCACTAAGCCTGCACCTCACTTTCAGTCCTCTCTAAAGACTCCAAAAGACTTAAAAACAACGATAGAGGGATAGACTTGAGTGACTGTGAGTGGATTATTTAACAGGACCAGTTGGGACCATTCACCAAACTCACAATTACAGTAATAGATAACCACCAGCACGGTACTGGGAATCAAAGCTTTTAAAAAAAGCACTTCATGGATCCTGCCATTCATTATGCTGGAAGGTTAGTATAAGTAAGCTTAGCAGTTAGTAATATACAGGTATGGCTAGTCTTAGCCCAGGGGTATTAACTGTCGTAGAAAGAGAATCTGTCTCCATTAGTACTTCAGTGACTTTAATATACTCGCATTACTCATTGAAGTAAAAACATTTGTGTTAAAAAGTATGTTCTCTGCAGCAACAATGTTAGTTTAAAAAGCAGAAATAGTTGGAAAATCCTGTTACAATATTATCTGTACACCAATGTGGATGAAGTGAGTGAAACAGAGAGCGTAGGCCTACATAAAAACAAAGGCATTTGGCACATGTGAACACAGTGTAAACTGGCTCCCACAGATTTGAGGAGTGGGCTTAAGCCTAGCTGTGTACTAATGTTGGAGATTGAAACTTAAATATTTCAGTAGAAACAATACTTTGTTAACGCCAGTCATCCATATAGTATGCAAAAGACAGTCACTGAAACAGCTTACACTGTCCCACACACACACACACACACACACACAGTCTTGCTAACTAGCTAACTTGGACACAGTAGCTCAATACAGCCACACTGTAGAAACCCCAGGAACATTGTGATTATCTGGTTCACACATTGAACTTTAACTCATTCCCTGAAAATATTTCTGTCCACACAGCAGCTTTGACTCTGACACATAAAACTACAATCTGCCGTTCTCTCCATGTAGACTTATTTGTGCCATTAGCCCTCGTGCTTACAGTTTTTGGAAACACAACTCTATTATCAGTGATGACAGTGTCCAGCACCAAACCTAGTGGAACCTGTTCTTTTTTCTTTGGAAGAAAAAAAAAAGACAGGGTTTCCCCTAAAACCATCCGCAGAGCCAATTCGAGGCCACAGCAACCCAAGACACCAGAAGTTATTTCACTGCCTTCCACATGGAAGATGGTATCCCACAGTGGTTAGCAGCATTCCTCCTCACAGGTATTGTTTGTTCAATAATATATCCTTATAAACTATTACTTTTAAAAACTAATTTGCAACAGTAAATACAAAAAAAACATGGCAAACAAAATATGCTATTTATGAATGTATTACTGAGCAGGGCCATAAGCAGGATTTTAGAAATACTGGGGTCATGGGTCCAAATCCTCTCAGGTACTTTATTTCCCCCAAACTTAAAGCAACACAAAAAGAGAACATTTGAACCGGTAACTGCCTTATAATAATAAAATCACCAAAGTTTTTAATTAATATGAGAGATCAAAATAAAATGAAACCGCAACCAATTCATTTATTTTTCCCTCTTTCACCATTTTGTCTATTAAAACGTTTAAACACTCTTTTCATAAGCATTTAGGGCAACAGGATCAAAATAAAATTGCACTGATATTATCCTTTAATATACGACAGATAAAATCATTTATAAGAGCTCATGGAAACTGAAAGCATTAATTAACTCACATATACATCCATACATGGACACACAAACACACACTATACCCTATGTTTGCCTACTTAATAGCTTGCCAGTAGACGGATTATTGAAATTTAATTTGACAAAGTTAGTAAGAAGTTTGATGCGAGAGCACATTCAAAGCTATGGTGAGCTCAGAAGCAATATTAGCAATGGTGTATTAATTTACTGATAATCCCTCCACACTTTGAAGCAAATACAATATGCCTGCAAGGTTTTAATTATAATGACCAAAAGCACTGAGATTTGTGGACTTTACAGCCTGCTTCTGTAAATAGGCTTTTTAGCATCTTAACCGCACGGTCCTTAATTCAATGTGTTATGTAACAGCACAAATATTTATACAGGCCACATGTCCATCATTACTTCTTTTAAGGGAGTTTGTAAAGCGAACACACAAGAAGTACTCGGTTCCGCTGGGGAAAACCTGAAATTCGGGGCAGCTCCATTCCTGTCTTGGATCAGGTTTGCATGCCTAATTGGATCCTAGCAGCCGGTGGTGACTAGCTCCATTACAAGGAGGCTACAACAGTCAGCTGTTGGTGCTTAACATGCAAGTCATGTCGGAGCAAGCACACACACACTATGCAGGGGCAGACAGCACTGTGTAGGGCCACACTGGGAAGCATACATTGCCAGCGTATACGCTTAGAAAGAAACTGTCTGGGGATTTACTGAACAGCAAAAAGAGATGCAGATGAACTATTTTGTATCTGAGCTTCACTTGTCTCTGCTGTGTACAGTATTTTAATTTGATTGAGTGCTACTGATTGTGAATCTCCATGGCCTGAAAAAAAATGTCAAGACATGGGCAATGAGGACAAAGACCTGAGTTTGAAGCTATCGTTTGTTCCAGCCTCCGCCAATCTGCGGAACTCTAAATCTCGCAATAGAGCAATGTGCAATAAATACACAAGCACTTAGCACTTTTGCAATTTGATTCCTACAAGTTCTTTTTTAAGCTGCCCTTGTTGTCAAACACCAAATGTATAGTCAAATGTCTCTGATGTTTTTTTATGTGAATTAACAGACTGTAGCACCGTGTGCCCAAGACAAATTTCCCCTCTGGGACAATAAAGTTCATTCTTCTCTACTTGACTCTATACACCTGCCACCTAATGTTACCCTCTCAAAGCTTTCCAACGGCAAAACCATTTTCCCAAAGAAGTCTCATTTTTCCATCTCTTACGAAATTAGATAGACAGGTTCCTCCTTAACTCCCCTCAGGAAATATGGAGGAGTTAATGAATTCTTCAGATGTGAGACAATTTCAATCTTAGATGTATGCTATTCCATTTAGTATGAATGTCATGGAGCATTTTTGCAATAAACTAAAAGGGAAGAGAGGTGGGGGAATTTTGGAAGAAGCCAAACACAAACAAAAAAGATACAGAACATGACAGAGTTCCCAGACTCCATTTAAAATCCCTCAAACATGGGCGTATGTGGTACACCTCAATAAACTGAGTCATAAGGATTTCTGCAACTATGTAAAACTTGCTCTCCAAAATGTGATCTATGCCAGACATTTTGCAGCCCACTCCTCTTGACATACTGGAGAGAGATTTATGTTTGCAACCCTTTATCAAATGACTGCAACACCTGCACTGCAAATATTTGTTCTTTAAGATCTGTGAGCTCACGGTCTCATGCAAATGCAGAGAGAGACACGTTTGGCATATCGAAATGGCATCATTCGATATTGTTTAGAGAACTCTCGTTTTAATCAAAGAGGGATTCATATGAGCTTGTTGCCATCCCTGAGACCAGGTGGAAGTAGCTCTGTAAGATCTATACTTGGAAGCCAATGGGATTTTCTAATGCAAGTATTCACCTCACATGCCCTGTAATGAGAGGGCACTGATGCACAGCTTGCATTTAAAGTAGGACATAGCTGAATCTCTGACTGAATCAAGCTTGACTTCTCATTCTTAATAATGCAACAAAGGAAAGGCCTAAAATAATGTGATACAACTCTTATTCTCATCTAACTTATTCTATTCTTTGAGTCTGAGATCTGAGATCGTTCTTGCAGTCGTAACCCTCATTTCCGTAGTCGTAACCCGTACATTTACAGTGCCCTCCTTTTAAAACCTGAAACAGCATGTATGTAGATTATTTTACCATTTAAATGGCTTAAACGCTTTTGCATACAATTCTCCATGTTTTGTGGTAGGTGATGGTACAAACTATCCTCTGAGTCAGTCAGCCATAGATTCGGGGAAGCTGATGGCATAGATCAGACTGATGTGATTCAGAAGTCCACTTCCCCTCATCACACATTTTCAGTCAGATCAGGGATTTAGGTCCTTTTCACAACTGAAAGTCCGACCCTAGGTTCGCATTTTTGTTACATTGTATATATTTTGATCCAGTTAATTTTGGTTTCACATTGAAATGATGCAAGCAGACTGAAGAACTACAGTATACATGACATACCTACGTTCTGCCATCATCTTGTGAACTGCATCTCCCTATGCTTGACATTGATTGGTTTGCAGACGGGCTCTCCAGTCGTCTTGTATTCTCTCTCTCTCTTGTCCTCTCAGGAAATTATTTTAGTTTTCTCCAACTGGGCTAACCACTTCACTTTACCAAGAAGTTGAAAAGCAAGACACGGGAACGTTACTTGGGTCTTGAGGAGCTGCATCATTTATTCAGAGACAAACTGAAAGCTACACTGTTCATTACTTCCACTTGACAAATGTACTGATATTTTCTCCTTTTGCCAACAGCTGCCTGCTTTCAGCGCATTTACCGTATACACACTCTCTCTCTCTCTCTCTCTCTCTCTCTCTCGACGCACTGAGCTATTTCTTAAAGGAGCTAAGCTACTTTTATAACATGACGATGGCCTGCCAGAACTTCCTGTAATTGGTCCGAATGTCTGAAACATCCCAAAAAATGCTTTCATACGAGAAATGAACCGGACCATGGTTCAATTTGATCCAGACTGAGACCACCTCTTTTCATCAGACCAAGGTTTGGCTGTTTGGTCTGGACTGTGGTCTGGGGGAGGTCTCACATCTGTCGTTTTGGTTGTAAAAAAACTGAAAAGTCTGAAAGTCTGGACCAAACGAGGTAAGTGTCAAATGGCCCCAAAACTAGCAACCAATCTTTCAAACCTTTAACCACTACAGTGCTGTTGACCTACACAAATACTGCATCATCTCATAGAAAAGAAAACACTTCTAATACATCAATTATCTTGACACAATGTCTATTGGGAACTCTGCAGCTGAAAATGTTCAAAAACTACATGGAACAGTGTCTTTCCCCAATCAAGTGTCAGACATGACCTCACCTGAATACATCAAGCTCCTCTGCATAGCCTTCTTCTACCATCTCAAAGCTACAGTATGTCAATCAAGTCCACTTGTATTGCCTCATACCACATACAGTAGAATGTCTCAATAGACTTCACGGTCCCACACCCCGCTCTAACCCTTGCAGACTTGAAGAAGCTTCTCCACAAACATCAAAAGGATTTCTGGCAGGCATTTCCAAAACCTCTAGTTTAATCTTTACAGCACCGTATAGACACCAACACATCAATACCATCATGTCTTCTTGGTACTGGCTCCCTATACACTCTGCAGCTTCTTTCTAAACCCTTTCTCTGACCTGTCAGTCAATCCACAGAAACACATCAGACTGCTCCTAGCAATTCAATAGCTCCAGATGGGTATAGCCTCTTCTTCTATATTATTTGTTTTCTGAAAAGGCTCTTCTTTTTAAATAAAACCTGTGTGATCTTTCCTGCAGCACTTTAATGTATATTATGCTTCAGTAAGGTGTTGTTCCATCACACACATCCATACACAGCTTCAATGCTACTTGTCAGAGATCATCCAAGTCTGTGAAACTCTACTAGAAGAGTGAACACCATTCTACCAAAAGATATATAGTGTCCTCATTTGGTATTTTGATGATGGTGGTGTAGAGTGCTGCCTAACATGTAGCTCCAAAATCTCCCATAGGTCTCAAATAATTTCCATACTCATCAAAACATCTGGTGAGCCCTCATGCCCCTTGGATGAGGAAACCACTCCCATCAGGATGAAACCCTTCTAAGAGACCACCATAGCATAAAAGAGCCAACAAACCCTATCATTGTAGGTCTCAAGCATACAGGCCTGTAACATTCTGTAAGTGTATGTCACAAATGCACTAGTAAAAGTAGTAACATTTGTGTTACTGTAGTAACAGTACAGAACTAACATTAGTATAACCTGTAGTAATTTACACTCTTCTGCATTTTAAAGGGAAATGATATGCAGGTGAGCAGTAAATATACTTAATAGCAGTTAGCCTCTGAACAAAACTAACTTTGAGAATTGTTTCCAATTTGTGCTTCAAAGCCAGATAAATTAGCCTTTCAGAAGCACATTCCAAACTGTCTCCACCACTTATCATTAACCTGTGGGTGCTTTGAGACACTGCACAAAGCACTAAGCAGCCGTTTCCATGTGCTGTGTGTGGGTGTCAGGCCTTAATCAAATTGACATGGACGAGTGAGCTACTAAGCTCCTACTCTTTGCATCTTTCAGTCATTCACCACCACAGCTTTGTCAGGATTACAGTTGTTGCCTTCATTCCCCTAACCTGCCACCACTTCAGTTGTCATCCAAATGCATTACAAGTGGAGAGGAGTGAATCTGGAAGAACACAAATGTGTGCTGCAACAGTTTTAAGTGTCTTTCTCTCACCAACTTACAGTGTAAAAAGTTTAAGACTAACAGTATGGTGTGGCATGGGCTATTTCAAAAATGTGCTGTCTCACTTCATTGCCTCCAAATACACATCTCCGTGACACATGTCCAATAGCTGCTCCTCTTCTGTCATTATTAATATTTGGATATTTAACAAAGGCCAAACAGTGAACTGTCTCTTTTTGTCCCCAACTAATTTGAGCCTCCTCATTCTGAGATCACCTAATTACTAAACCTGTATAGAATGCTACACAAAAGGCAAAAAGCCTAAAAGGGGCAGCAGAAGAGAAGAAAAACAGCTTAAGCATGAAATCTGGCTGTGAAAATATTGCATGTAAAACCAGACAGTGTAAAGGGCAGAATGACTAAAGACTATAAAACACAAGGCAAAGATCTAAAGCTCTGCCAGCAGCAGCTGAGTTGCAAGACAATGCTCAGAAAAATCCATGGCACTCTGCCCAGTACATTAAAAGATATTGTGTGTACGTTGACATTTTGTCTGGAACGCCACGTGTCCACAGGGAGCGTCATTTCCATGTATGCTTCCACAGGGTCTATTTTGGTTGCGCTGCGGCGAGTTTCGAGGGACAGGGCGTTGAGTTGGCTTTTCTTCATTTGCATAAAGGGTCCAGGCTACCTTTTGCAGATCAGGGAAGCTGTGCATATTCAGCATCTGCATAGCTTATTTCTTGCATGAAATGTTTTAAAAAACACATTTCGGTGAAATATTTTCGTAAGATAAAGTTTCCAAATGAGATGCCATGTGGGACCGTTTTGCTCCGGGTGCAGACCGCCAACAAGCCCATCCAACCTTTAGAGAACAAACGAAAATAGTTCATACTCTGATGAGCATGAATGTTCTTTGTAAATTACATAGGGTCAAATTTGATATCTATAGTGTATGAGTAAACATGTCGGCATGTTGCTAGAAAAGAAAGAGCAGAGGTTCACCAGTTTTATTAGGGTTCCTCCTCTCAGGACCATGAAAAAAACTTGTCAAATTTCATGGAAATCCTGCCTTTATTGTCTTATCTAATGGAGCAAAATTTTGGTTGAAATGAAATGTTGCTCTGATGTTGGTGCTAGCAGAGGAGGGGTCAAAGAAATTAGGAATCATCCTCTGGGAATACAATACAAATTTCATTATAATCTGGCTCCTTTTTGTCAAGTATTTTGCTCTGGACCAAGCAAGACATCCTCTGCTTTTGCACATTCTGCTTCTTGATGAATCATGCACAAGTTGAAGGAGCTGATGGGATTACATTTCACTGGAATTGTACCTCGTACGATTTCATGTGACAAATAAAAAGTGATTGATTGATTGATATACTAGACTGTTGGTCATTGCCCTATTGGGAAAATTCAGCGATATGCAAACTGACACTGTTAAAAAGTCGGCACTTCACGGCTTTCAGTTATTGTCTCTTTCACAAACCTGACCCATTGCACTTCTCAGCTAAAGCAGATCATAAACAAGTATTTCCAAGTCAATTTAACCAGGTCTGACCTGAATATGGCTCAGCTCCTATCAATTAACATCCTGCAGGGTCTGTCTGTCACAAGGTCAAATCCCCTGCTACATTATAATTAACAGCAATACAACTGAGGCCAAGCTATAATTTGGAGAAAGGAAATGTAATATGTTTTAGATGAACAGAGGACAGAAATTACAATAGATTTTCTCAACCAAAACAATGATCAAATTAGCTTTATAATAAAGTGACAACAAATGTCCTTCCTTTAAATTAAGGCACTGTAAGGCATGCATGTGTTAGTTTTGTATCCACTTCCTCATTACTGTTATTTACCTCCAACTTTATACCATATATCCAAAGATATGTACATGCAAGAAGTCAGTTTGCATGAGTGGGAACCAGCCATGGCTATTCTGGTCTGTGCTGACTCCAACATTTGCTGAAATAACTCAGCTTAGCTATTCCACGGATAAAACTAAACTCTGCTGTGGTCGCTGCTGGCAACTCTCTATGTCTTCTTTCAAACTACAAAAAAACTAAACAAATCCATCCATCCATCCATCCATCCATCTTCTTCCGCTTATCTGGTAACGGGTCGCGGGGGTAGCAGCTCCAGCAGGGGACCCCAAACTTCCCTTTCCCGAGCCACATTAACCAGCTCCGACTGGGAGATCCCGAGGCGTTCCCAGGCCAGGTTGGAGATATAATCCCTCCACCTAGTCCTGGGTCTTCCCCGAGGCCTCCTCCCAGCTGGACGTGCCTGGAACACCTCCCTAGGGAGGCGCCCAGGGGGCATCCTTACCAGATGCCCGAACCACCTCAACTGGCTCCTTTCGACGCGAAGGAGCAGCGGCTCTACTCCGAGCTCCTCACGGATGACTGAGCTTCTCACCCTATCTCTAAGGGAGACGCCAGCCACCCTCCTGAGGAAACCCATTTCGGCCGCTTGTACCCTGGAACTACTGTACTAAACAAATGCTACTTTCAAACATGAAAAATTAAGTGTAAAGTGGAGTGCCTTTTTGTCCCTTCCACTTTAAGCACTTTCTTTTCTGCATCAGGTAGAGCTAATCACTTTAAGATAGACATGGTTGCATGCTTAATGCACTTGCCCCAAGTTCAACCAAAGTGCTAGAGCACAGACATTTACCAAAAAAAAAAGGGAACCCTGAATCCTGAGAAATGTTTGTACCAGGAACAACATGATGAGGCACACACTTTTGAAGCAGCTGTTTCTGAAGAACAAACTGGATAGAAATCACCTAAACAGAGCCAAAGTACCATGAAACTATAAAGCTGATGCTTCAGGATAGCAAAGTGCTGTTGATGTATGAAACACTTGATGTTATCATTTGTTAAATGGGTCCTTGAAAACTGTTTAAAGGGTTAAAGCAACATTACAAGTGTTAATGGATACCAGCAGTGTAATTGTATCTTTTCTTTCTGTTGGCTATCGTGCCCGTGAAAATTCTAACCCCATGGCTGTTTATATTTGCAACAGCCAGAGACTACTAGTCATTATTTGAATGCAGCTTTTTCTGAAACACTGGGGGCATCGATCAGCTACTCTGTCTGAAATGCTACAGAAGAAAAGTAACCGGTGAACTGCACAGCCATTCCAGTCATGATCGAATGTTATGCGCTGCAGCAGGGGAAATAAGTGGTATGCTCTGGCTTTTGTCTTCTGGATCATGACATGTATGCATCATTTCCTGTGGATCCCTTGCATGCAGGTACACACGTTAAATCCTATGTGGAAGAGGAGGACTCCACGAGCAAATGTAAGTCTGAGCATATTTTAGGCTCTCTCTGTATTATATTATAATTATGTATGCATGGCCTGATTGGACCAAAGAATGGTTCAATCTCATTACACAGCAGTTCAAAAGTGTATCTGGACCAAATTATAAAACCACATTCAGAACATATCCACAGCAACCTCTAGAAATGTCCAACCTGCTGTAGCTTCCATGTACAGTACATGGGAGAGTTGCCCACTTCTGTTTTATAGACACTAGCAATTAAACGTGACCAACATTAAAAACTAAAGATTTTTTTTAAAGGCCCAAAAACTAACATTATTAAAGGACTTTCTGCAAGAAAAAGGTAGTGTTTGAGTTTGACATCCAAGAAGCAAACTCAAGTTTTTATGTAAAATTCACTTGACAGTAAAATGGAAACATATCTAGACAGGCAGTGGCTGAGAGTCAGTCTCAATTTCCATCCAAGTTTTGTTTTGGTACTCACATACGTCCAGTGTCTTTCATGTATTCTCTCTGCATGCTCAAAGGCCATTGGGAGTGAAATTGGCAGTCTGCACCCTAATTAACTAATGAGGCCAAAAGGGCTAAACCGCTGGCCCCATCCTCTTTCTTTGTTTGACCCGGAGGTGGCCCTGCATCTCACCAAGCTGATAATCACTGCAGAGCTACAGAATACTCCCTAGCATACTAATGGTAAAGAAACTACCACGCACAGCGGCAGCCAGTTTCAATCATCTAAACCATATCAAGGTCTTGTTCCTTTTACAGATTTTTACTTTACAAGAATATTTCTACGCTTCAGAGTTAACACCATCAGTAAGATTTCATCCTTTCTGATCACATTATAATTAGCTTTTATAGAACCATGACCTCACTTAACTTACAGTTGATTTGCTGTTTGCATCACTGAAGGGACTTTGAATAAATCCAACCCAATACAGTGCATAGGAAACTTAAAAGGAAATAGTATGTGAACCCTCTGCTTTATCTGCTGTTCTGTAGTTTGTTTTCATTGCTTAGGGCTCCAAGGTTATGCCCCTTTACACAAGGTTATGTTTTGCCTTGGATACCAGATTTATAAATGCCAGCCCTGTTATAAATAATACACAGGTAAGTAACCAGAATGGGCTTGTCATGCAGTTTATAAGCTTAGGGTTACCCACCTTTTATTTACCACTATGTTGTCATGTTGCAATTTACAGAATAATCTCATATTCATTTGCAGTCATTGCCATTCATTGTTTAGGTCATACTCATAAACAGGGTCAGATCGATTTCTTGACTGTGGGGGCAGACAAACTCCACAAAAGGAAATCAAACAGAGGTGTAGTATGGTGTGACAAGTGTAACTCCGATATTAGTCTATATCCTTTGCGTTCCACTTCCAGAATTGCTCCGGTGCTGCAGGAAATTCCGCCGGATGCATGTATTTTCCGTTTCCTTCCGCTTCTGTGTTGGACTTTAAATTCGGTGGATTTATGAGGACTATTGTTGACTGCTCCTCAGATCTAGCTAGCTAGACTATCTGTCCAATCTGAGTTTTCTGTTGCACGACTAGAGCACGTTTTCCTCCCATCCCGAATGCTATGTGGAGTAGCCAGACCCTCCTTCAGCGCGCTTTGGAGGAGTGTCTGGCAAAGCAAGACACTACTCCAATATTTACTCTCCTTTGAGCTTTGTTCAAGGAAAACAACAAACTAAAAGGGGGCTTAGCGCTCCCGAGGGGAACTGCAGAACCAGGTGTCTCAATGAGCTTACTATGAGTAACACTTTTCACATTGCAGTTCGTCATTTAATCCTTTAATATAAAAAATATTCTTTAGCGAGCTGTAATAGCGTAACAATCTCTATGATAACCCAAGTGTCCTCCATATATGCATGTGAGATAAATAATGATCCAACACTGATTTCATTTAACACCGGCTCACACAAAGCTTTAGTACACTGAGTGTCTGAGGACCTGCCGTTGTGTTGTCCTTCATGAGCCAGCAGCCTCATCTGAATTGTTGACAGTGGCCAAATGACCCGAGAAGCATTTTTGGCAGTGAGTGGTTTAGATAAACCTGCTGAAATGGAGTCAGTCAGAGCTTCAGGCACCTCCGAGAGCCCCTTGGCTCGAGGGTCGATCGCCGTCTACTCTTCCATAATACTAATATGCAGATCCATGTCAAACTTTACACTACGTTTGCGCAAGAAGTGGACAGATAATGTATACATCTGGATTCAATTTCTCATAGCAATCTTAAAACCAGATATGGGAGATATGACATTATGATGGATCTGTCATAAGCACACTTTGGAGAATCTAAGATATCAGTTTCAAAGAGAATCTTTCATGTAAGAAAATCAGCTGAACCAAATGAAGCCTGGTAAACACAAAGGTAGTGACCTGTAAAAAACCTCATGACAATGGCAATATGAAGTGTGTCACACTGAAAGTGAAAGACAGCATATGGCACAGATCATGAAAGGTGGAAGGAGGGGTGGAATTAATCAGGTTCATCTTTTGTTTTTCGGCGAGGGGGCGCTGACCTGACCTCTGTGAGATTTTACCATTATCAGTCTGACACATTCATGAAGTGGATGGCCTCCTGCTATTAGGGTCTGCTTTTTTGGGTCTATAATTTCCTTTATAATTTGCTAGCTTTGCTGGGCCATGTAGGGCAAGAGACATTTGTGTTGGATGATGACTAGGTCAGTATTAATGGTGGTGTGTGGCGTGATGGGGAGAAACACAGGGACAGAGGGTCTCAGAGAAGAAAACCAAAAAACTTGTAAAGTTTATATCTGCATATGCTTGTTTTTCTTGTCCTATAAACCCCACACATTATAGTATCTTACTTAATGACCCAGTTTGGTTCAAGAATTCATCTATGATTTGTTCAGCCGTTCTAATAGATATGGCATTGTGCTCATTGACTACTGTTTCCCCGGTTGGGGAAACAATCAGAGTTTTGTAGACAGGACTAAAGATGGGAACATCATCTTCATGCTAAGGTTTACAGCTTGTTGAAAGTTGACTTAGATAAACTCTTAAATCTACATACTTTTTCGATCGTAATGACAAAAATTAAGTCAACGGCTAGCAGCCGCAGCTTCTGTGTCAAACTGGAAATGACGACAGCGGGACAGATACATCACTCGCTAGTTGCTACTGGCTGGTGAGGGAAAAACAAAACAAAATAAATAAAATAAAAAAAATATTCATCATTCCCATCATGTACGACACAAAACAGAAGAAACATGCTGTTGTTTTGTAGAAACAGTTCCTATTTCCTAATTAGGTAGGCCATTTCAGATGTTAACCCTCTCCTTAATCTTAAAAACAAACACGCCCAGAGCTAGACCCAACAGGAGGAGGAAAGCAAGTAGTAATGTTTTCTTTGCAACACGAAGCAACGTGGTTCATAGGAAGTGATCTTAATTTAGAAAAAGACTAGCAATAGCAATACCCCTGGTGTGGGAAATAGTCTGAGCCATGTGCTCATTTGTTACGGGTAATTATACAGAGGTATTGCAATTAATCTGACAGTGATATATGGGTGTTTAAATATGCTAAACAACAATTTTAAAGCAGACTGGGGTGTCCTGTATGTTTGTGCATGTAGTAGTTTAACCTGTGGTGGTGGTGGGGTGTGTGTGTGTGTGTGTGTGTGTGTGTGTGTGTGTGGGGTAAGATGTGGCTTGTGTCCAAGGCACAGCCACCCTCAGCCTACAGTATGTAGCCCACTCAATCAGACTGAGCCTGCAGTGAGGATTGGATATGGCAGGATCCACGAACAGAGGCTAACCTTAAATCCAATTGAATCTTTTGCAATCGCTTTTCGGCCAGTTCTGAGCATATTCCTCACACCATCCCTCACAGGACCAGATGCACTTCCTTCTCTCGGGAAGCACTTTCAGTATCATCCCCACACAGATGTAAACACATACCAAAGAAACACTCATTCACATACCAGTGGGTGATACAATAAGGAGCCAGTGTAGATATTAAGAAACAGAAACCATAACCGCCGGGATGTGGTTCTGGATTTAGAGTTCATGGGGTTTCTACACTGGCTCTTGAGATAGAATTAAACTCTTTCACATAATTGACAACGGCTTGGTAATGCATTCCTCTTGAGCCTTTTTCATTTGTCCAAGCTCTGCTTGCAGTGATGGAAGCTTCATCTGACAGCTCTTCCACAAACAAAAGGACATTCATCTTTAAGCGTTTACACACATCACCAGGGTATACTGTATCTGAGAGCCGGCTATGGAACCTTCTTGTAACTTTTCCTGAACCCCTTTGCTTTCTATCACACCTGAAAATGACTTGTTCTTACAACTGAGACACTGTCTATCACTTACGCACAGCTGCAACTTGGATATCCTTCAGCTGCAACAGGGGGACCTTAATCCAGCTCTCAACTCAAGGCTGAGCTCCCACAGAGCATTTTGTAATCTCAATAAAGACAACAGCCACAGACCCCCTTGTGAGACAGTAGTGAGTGTCTGCTGCTGCATATAGATACAGGAACAAGTTAGGAATAAGGTATTAAAGGACAATTCCGGCACAAAACGAACCTAGAGGTTATTAACAGATGTATACCCACTCTGTCGCTCTCTGGGACATGTTTTCATGCTAATCGAATGAGTTTTAGCTTGCAAGACGCTAGCGCGGACCGCCGATTAGCTTACAACGCTAGTATTCGGGGCACAGGGAACATAAAAACAAATCGCTATTTATACCACTAAAAAGGCTCAAAATATCACCAAACTTCAACTGTAGCATAATGAGGGTCCCTAAATGTCAACTGAAACATTGAGAACTTTGTAAGTGTACAGACAGTTTATTGAAAAGATAGATAAAAATGAAATAACAATTTTTCCAAACTATGACAAACACCCCACATCATTAAGTCACACGTTGCTGCAACACTGTATAATCTCTCATTGCTTTCACACAAAATGCAAACAGTTTTGCAAATCTGTAAACAGCCTCTATCATCTTTGCATTCATTTATGCACATGCCCGAAAAAGCTGAATCCAAGTACAATGTGTAAGAGATGTGTGAGATTAAATTTTTTAAAATTAGATTTTCTCACAGCTGAAAGCACCAAATGACAGCCATGCAGTGAAATGTCAAAGGTTTTTTGATCAGTCCTTGAAAGTACAGCATGTAACATTTATAACAAATAGAGCCGAGTTTGGTGAGCGCAGTGTATTTCAGTCATCCATCGGTATTGCAGAGAAATTACAAAGTATCCTTTCAAATATTTTGGAATGAAGTAGCACACAGCCTCACTATAGTGTTCAAATTGACCTTCCACAATAATTGGAATCACTGCTTTGATAAGTGTATCCCTCAGTGAAGCAGTTCAAAGGTTTTGAATTAGCCTGCTGAATACAGTAGTATGATGAACTTAAGCTTGTTCTGACATTGAAAACTGAACTGAATGGAACTGTATGAAGAGCACTAGTGCCATGCCAACTTCATTAGCCATGCAACTGGGTGTGGCTGCAGCACTCTATTACCATCATTATTATCCAAAGAGATTCTCCCAGAATGCCTCTGCCTTAAAATAAACTCTGCTCTCACTGAGGACACAAGAAGAGATGTTGGAAGATGTATTCACCAGAAATATATGCTAACTAATTTATGACAGTGCTTAAAGCGCATTAGGTGCATATTTCCTCCCATATCCCCCCCACCCTGAAGTCATTCCACCCTCACTCTCACCCAATAACGCTGTCTGGTTTACACATGATTATTAACATTGGAAATGGATAACTCCTACAAGTGGCTGTAGAATGTGGTGTTTGAGCTTCAGTGGCTGGCTGATGGGCATTATACATAACAGGTTGGAAGGGAGGACACACAGAATAGATGGTTTGTCTTGGTGTCTGGTGAGGAAAATGTGGGATCTGCAAGTTATCTGGCAAGGCTGACATATGGAGGGAGAGGGAGTCGGTCTGAATCCCCATATTCAATCTAAAGAGATTTTGCTCCTGACAGATTCCATTTTAATTGGATTTCTCTGTGCAATTCTTTCTGGAATAAATCTTCCTCAAAAGGACACCTGATCTGACACTTGTCATCATCAACAAAGGCCAGAGAGCCATCGATTAAATAGTTGATAGCTCTCGCCTTTGCTTGAAATGCAGTTTCCTGAGACTTGCTTGTATTCTAATGCAGACAGGAATATAGTGGATTATTTTTGCCCTTTTCATTTTGATGATGGTAGCACTTTTCAGTATGTTCTCTAATATAATTAGAGAAAGGTGGTGGCCACTTGATAAAAACCATGATCATGTTGGAGTTAATCTACTGATCTAGTCTCTGTAATCTTCTTTTTCAAATCCAGCATTATTTCCATTATTGTCATAACATATCATCCATGTGCCTCTGAACAAGTTACTAAACTGTGCCCAATGTCCACACAGTCTATATCCACGACGTTCCACTTACGGGATTGCTCTCGTTCTGCCGGAAATTTCGCCAGATGTCACTCTTTTCAGCGGGATGTCCGTTACCTTCCGCTTTCTTTGTGTTGTAATCTCAAACTCTGGTCGATTTATGAGGACTATGGTTAACTGCTCCCCAGATCTTTCCAGGATAGATCCAGACAGCTGGCTACACTATCTGTCCAATCTGAGTTTTCTGTTGCACGACTAAAACAACTTTTGAACGTACACGTTCCACCAAAACAAGTTCCTTCCCAAGGCTATTTTGCAGCAGCACTCCACTCGGCGCATAGCACCACCCAAGACGATTGTGATTGGTTTAAAGAAATGCCAATAAACCAGAGCACATTTTTCTCCCATCCCAGAATGCTGTGTGGACTAGCCAGACCTTCCTCTGCGGCACTGTGGAGGAAGGTCTGGCAATGCGAGACTAATAGCACACTAATTGGAACCTTGACACAACAACGCTACTCAGTTGCTACCAATGCATATTAAAAAGAATGGGTTCCAAAAGTTATTTTTGTATATGGTTATACAGTTCTTGCAGGTTCTTTAATGTGCCCAACAGCATGTTGGGTTTAAAGATGTCAGCTAGGTGAGCTAGGTCAGAGGACATTTTATGAAAAACTAAAAAAAAGAACCAACTGCCTCAACCCTCTTTCTGAAATTGTGATCCTTCACTAAAAAAAGGAAGTGACACATCTAAAACGAGTTACAGTATTTGCTCATCTAAGTTAATTAGTATTAATGGCTCCATTCTACAGCCAGAAGGCCACAGCAGTGGCAGTGAATGTTTAACACCTGCTGCTGATTTTAACTATTAGTGACAATGGAAGAATAATAAGCATAATTAATACAAATTGGAATATCTACTTAGTGTGCTCATTGCATACATAACAGAAGAACTGATGTCAGTTCCAAAGAAACAATGTAGGGAGGGATAGATGTTCAATGTCCTTCTTCCTTGGAATAGTGTGAAACGGCTTTGAGATATGTTTTCTGTCGTTTGGTAGGTGTGTCTCTCGTTTATTGGCTGTGTCACAGGTAATAGCCAATCAGCAGAGACGTGTCTGTAAACTCGTGGCAATAAAAAGGCAGAGCACTTGTGCAACAAACAGGGTGTTCAACGCACCCTTGTTTCGGTTTAAAAAAAAAAAAAAAACGTGTTGCTAAGTTTTGTCAGGACTGAACGTGGCCCAGTTCTCACTATTCCAGCAAACATTGTGATGAATGGATGGTCCTGCAGCAATGGCTCAACACTGTCAAGCTGCATGCCATCAAGAAGGGTTGCATCGAGGGAGCCATATGAGGAGCACAACAACAGCGACAACAGGCTGCCATGCTAAATATGTCGACACAGTCATATGTCACAAGACAAACAGGTGACTGGGGACATGCTCCACTATCATGTCATATAAAAGACCCTGACACCTGCCCTTCGGACTGTACGTTACAGTGAACACAATGACTCAAGTGAAAACATGAATATCAATCAGTAGAGACAACCAAAGGATTAGCTTTAGTGTAGTGTTGAACCCAGGCCTTGATTCACTCTCTATTGGCAATACAAGTGTGTGTTTTCTATTGACGCTATGTGAATGCAGCACAATGCAGCTGTTTCGGAGCAGGGGATCTAGGAGAAATGTTTTGCTAATTTGCTGAAAGGGGCAGAGATAAAGTCACTGTGAGACAGTCTAACAGTGGGTGGTGATAGGAATATCAAAGATAAAGTGAGGTGAAGCAGAGAAGCATGGCATTGCTCATTATGGATGCCAAAGAACAAATCTGATTAAAAGTTTAAAAAAAACCTGAGTGAGTGGCAACACCTGAACTCTTATTTCCGAAGAATTCAATAAAAACACACTAGATGAGGAACACAAGCTCAACAGTGTGAGTTGGAGTCAAAACAAACAGTGAGGGGGATTAGTAGACAGCAATTTAAATCAGATTCCTTCACCTCCTCTCTATCATACCCTATTTCATTTGCGCTGCAAGTATCCCATGGTGAAATTCGTCCGAAATCCGCAATCTGTCAGTGTGTGGTGTCATCCTAATGACACACTTGGCATACTGATGATTCCCATCTGCATCCCCCTGCATCAAACAGAGTGGATGTGCCGCTAACAGATACATTATTTAACCTTCTGAATGGGGCGAAAGAGATTGGTAAAAATAACATGTCTCTGTGGTCCAGCTGGATGCTGAGACACTCTATTATAGCATTTTCACTCCTCGGATTGTTAAATAATGTATGCACATAAGGCAGCGGGTAAGGAAGACAGAGCCAGTACCAAGAAAGGAGAACAGAGGGTAAGAGTAACATAGGAAAAGACAGAGAGAAGGAAGAGAATTGGTGACTGTAGCGCAGAAAAAAAAAAAAAAAAAGAACACCTTGCCCTTGAAAAATGAGCACAAGCTGCCAGAACTAGGCCAACACGAGTTCCCAAGTGAAAAAGTACATATGGTGGTTCTGACTTATATTTAGGGATGGCTTCTCATATGGATTTTTTTCAACCATGTTCTGCTGCTGCTGAGTATTCATTATTATGTTTTTGTCAAATTTCCATAAATACCATGTATTAAAAACCTTATACCATTGCAGAGGTGGCATACCAGAGAGCCTTGGACACCAATTTTGTTGTAAAAATTAAAATGCCAACAAGCCTAGACACAGTCCACAGCCTACATCTTTGGATGCAGCAAGTAAAGCCCTGAAGGAACATTTTAAATAGGAGTGACATTCTTTGCCCCTGAAGCCAACTGTTCTGCTGCCTGCCTCATCTCGTCTGTCTTCTGTTTGCAGCCAGTGCCAACCCTGCCTGTCTCCCCTGACCACTGTTATCAACAAAGCAGCAAGCAACACACTATCTGGCTGCTCATCCTCACGGGAAGATTCCGATAAATGTAAGTTAGTATGCAGCATGCCTTCAGGGGATAGCTAGACTTTCGAAATTCATTCAACTATTACTATTACATATTCTCTAGCATTTTCAGCAACATACCAGAGCAGAGATTCCTAAAGGTAGCACATGGTAGTGAAAGGAAAACATATTCTCATATGTTTAAACTTTCGTTTGAAGGATGAAGTACAAGAATGTAGGATTCCATGACTTTTTAATAGCTTTTTCGACGGTAATCCAGAGCGCTTCCATGGCCTGAAAGTATTCCTTCTTCCTGGTTTGTTAACGTTGTTTTTCAGCTCAGAGAATTTCTACAGGGGTAAACAGTTTGTCTTCTACTCCAGCTGGCCTAAAAACCACCATCAACTGCATTCACTGTGAGACAACTGCTATCCTCCTGGCCTGAGAAGTCATGTAGGATCATTGTAAAAGTATACAAATGTATATATGAATACACAGTACATGTACATTCAACACTGGTCAACATGTCTTGTACGTATTTTAATGCCCTTCAGAAGAAGTGGCATTAGAAGAACCCAAGAACTGATGGATATTTCACACTTAAAAGCTAAGCTTTGCATGCTCCAAGCAAAGAATTTTGACATATGTATTTAATTTCTCTTCTGATGATATCACCTTATAGCAACTTAAGAATGACAGAACTTTTTTAGGTCATGTCTAGTCACCCACAGCACTTGGTTAAGGCAAAGATCATGGTCTTGGTTAAATATTGATAAAGTTGACCGGGACTTAAAGCATGAGACCGGGATGTGTTTACTGTATTCAAATTGAACCAAAACTACAATCTTTCCCTGACCCTAACCAAAGTGCTTTTGTCGACACGAGATGCAAACGCTGCTCTCGGGTGTAATTGGGAAAACAAATTAGTATTATATAAACGCAAAGTATTCTAATCTGAAGGCCATTGAATTGGTAGGCAATCATAGAATAAGCCTGTAAGAGCAATTAGGATTTTTTTTTCTTGTTAATACTCTGTAAAGCAAGCTTGTCTGAAGTCCCACGGTTCAGTTTAATTGGATATCCACTGGGAAAGATCTGCACCAATCCAATCTTAGATCATTTGCAGAGCAATGGTTAATAGGACTCAACTTGTACACTGCTATTTACAAATACATGGTATTACCTTTGGTATACAAAAAATTATTAAAGAAGAAGTGAACCAACTGATCCAATGCATTTGGACCGCTTTGAATTGATTTGATTCTGGTTTATCTTTATATCACCAAAGACCACATGACTGCTAAAAGCGGAAATTTGAGATTCCAAGGACAGGATGGTAAAACAGAAGACACTGAAAAAAGAAAAAAAAAACATTTTGTGCTCTTGATTAACTTGATGTTTTAACCAAGGACAAACGGAAAAAAATGCATACTGATGTCCATTTCAACATACGTACATTGAGTAAAAGGTGAGGTAATGACAATGAAAAAGGTTTCTAACAGCAAGAGACAAGCGAATACTTTGATCGCTTCAATTTTGCATTGCTTGCAAAAGACTTGCTGAATATGTCATGTGAAGAAGAGCAAACAGAAACAAAAGAAACAGTGTTTGGAACTCCCCAAAATGCTTCCAATTTCTCATCCTGTGTGTTGCATATCTGTGGTCGCCTGTGGGTGGTGTGTTGCAGAATGGGGTGTATGTTTCTGTATTTTTTTTTAGGTTTATATTTGTGTGTATGTTTATGGACATGTGTTTGTACACACTGTGGATGCAACTGTGTGTTTAGCTGAAGGATTTATATGTTGGCGAGCTGCTTTGCCTGTGGCAATAGTGACCATTGCGTGGCCGTCAGCTTTGTCATGGTAAATAGACACCTTTGGTAGTGTGCTTTACCCGGAGTATCTATTGTCTTTCTCTGGCCACAGACACAAAGGGAGGCTCCCATGGGTCCAGATGTACATAGTAAAAGCAGCCAAGATTTAAAAGGAGGGGGTCAACATAAGCACAACCTGGAATTCAATTTAGCCAGAGAGCTTTTCATCCACATCTTGTGTCCTTCTGCTCTGTCTGCCTTTGTAGGCAACTACCCAGTAACAACAATTTCCCAACACCAGAGTACATTTGTACATGGTGGTACAGAATGCAGCAGGTCATGGATGTGAGTCCAAAAGTTGTTTTTTTCCAGCATTCTATTGTTGTCAGGGCAGAGGAAATTCTGGAAAGTCTTTTAATCACAAGGCAACAAAACCTTAGACTGGAAGTTATTTTTATATATATATATATATATATATGTATATATATATTTTTTTTTTTAATTTAATTTTTTAGGTAGGTTAACACCTCTGACAGACCTGGTGATACAAAACTACTGTTATAATGAAGGAGGAATGGCTGTCAACAACAAAGTGCTTCAGGAAAACCTGGTAGGATGTCCACGATTGTATACCATTTTTTGAATCATGGTTAGGGAAAGATCTCCTCCCGAAGAGAGACATGAAGTCACTCCAGAGGATGACTCCTAGTCATTTATTATTCTATAGTCACCATCAGACCAAAATACCTCTCTCTTGCTCTATTAATGATAAGAATAATAAAACATTCTTAGGTAACTTAAACTAATAGGTTAAGGTTAGGGAAAGATCAATTTTGATCAGCACCTTAGTTACCTGCATGTCTGTGTGGTTTATTTTTTCTTTTGCAGGGGGAAATGCTAAAATCATCCTTCAGATGGAGCACAAAAGGCCACTTTGCTGATAGCATATCCCATAGTGAAATAGAAGTCTGACATCATCTGGGCTACATAGTGCCTTTCTACCTTACAGAATCAGAATCAGAAAGGGCTTTATTGCCAAGTACGTTGCACATACGAGGAATTTGTCATGGTGTTGTTGGAGCATGTCACACATACAAATATAAGAAGGATAAAAAGAATATAAACAATATAAGTATAAACATATACACAGTACAATTTCACAATTCACACACCGATGGTGGTGGAGCTGGCCTGCTCATCGGGAGAAACTTTGGGTTCAGTGTGTTGCTCAAGCCCCACAACAGGCCAACGCACAAGTTACAAATTAACACTTCTTCATCCTGTGAAGAAACAGGAGTGCTCAATGCTTTCCTGCGTTTTAGCTTCAGTTTCTAGCAGCTCACTCTTTTCTGAGGGCAGCTAAATTAACCCCAGTTCTCTGCTTATGAGAAGCATGCCCCACATTCCAAAGACATTTATTTTGTCAGGAATTAACCTGAGTTACAGTGGTTTCTATGGCAACCTCCTACACCAATTATCTTTGTACAGTATGTATATAAGACAACAAGGGACATGATTTGTTTTTCTATTACAACCGTAACTACCTCCAGAATGAATATGCTCTACCATACAGTATACACTCTCTTTTGACAGGGTTAACATTTCAAAGAGACAAAAACGTAAAGCCATCAAAACATACTTTGATAGATATAAGCAGTTTGGTTTGTTATTTAGGAGGCTGAGTTTTTTTGTTGCGTGGTTTTCTTTGGTCTTGCCCCAAAAAGTTTCCTATTTGATCAGCGTGAAAAAAAAAGCATGGCTTCTGTTAATTTGCTTTAAGATATTCTGGCTTACGATAGTTGGAAGAGAAACATTATGAGGATGGATACAGAATGCATAAACCATAGTCGCTCTGACTTGTGGCTCTCCTGACAATAAAGCTCATCCATTTAAGGGGTCATAAATTCTCATAAACTCAAAATGAGGAGTTAGTGCTAATGTGTGTTATGTGCAAAAGCAGCTACGACACATCGTGCATTTCTATGAGATTTTGCAATGAGGGCTGGATTCTCCAAAGCAGGGGGGCAGGAACACAAACAGTAAAACAAAAGTTATTCTAGACTGAGTCAACAGTACAACAGATTGACATTATTTTTAACTAAGCCAGATCTATGACCAGGAAATGAATTTCATTCTGAATGTGTGGTCACAGCAGTATTGTAAAAGACAAATATGTCCATTTCCACCCACTGACGCACCCTTATAGTCATTAATTCAGCCAAAGTAGATTGGGTAAAGCAGAACTTGAGACCTTACACAGGGCAAGCAACAAGATCTGAAAAACTCCAGGGTTGCCAATTCTATTTGTAAGGGAAAATAAAGATGAACAGTAAAATGATCCAAACTGTCTGATGTAAACATGCATCAGTGTTTACTGAACAACTTCCTGGTTCAAATTTGCCCTACAGTTCTGTGTGCACAGTTTTATTACCAACATTTCAGGTGCACACACCCGGTGCAGAGCAGGTAAAAGCCCGACGCAGTTGCAATATCCCGTCCAGCACCCACGTCGTTTAAATAGCAAATGCACCTGCGCCCGTCTGTGCGTCCATGGGTGTGCTGGTCTTACAGGGAGGTGTGTTCAGGTGCATTCTTGGTGTATTGCTATCTTGAGGCAGCGGAAAGTGATCGCGCCATTGACCAACAAAAACCTGGTTTAAAGTCAATAACGCAGCATGTCATTGTTATTTTAACAGCGCATTAGTAAAATGTGCCAAGGCTCATGCACAGCGCGCGCACACTATGCTTTTTACACACACAGGGACGCGCATCAGCACACAAACATGCAAAAGATTAAAAATAAAAATATTACAATGTGAGTAGTATAATATCATCTGCTTGCGCGCTTTCACTTCATGCACGAGCAGATCAGTTTCTTCTCTCCTTCCTGCTTAGCAAATCCACCATCATAATAGCAATGTGCCAAGGTACAAACGTGCCTGGCTTTTAAAGGGAATGAGAGATGATTGGTTTATTGCATGTTACGCCAAAAACACACCTATAATTAATTAAGACACTAAGTACAACCCTTTTGAACCATGCACCCGGCGCACGGACCCTTTTTTCTGCCGATAAACTAGCAAAAGTGGATTCGTACACGCCCTAAACGCACCTGCGCATCATGCCGTACACATAGATCATTAAAATAGGGCCCAAAGTCTCCAAACAGAGGTTGAGGCACATTGGCTTTTTTACAACCCGTTTTTAGCGATGTTACCATGTTCCCAGATCACACCTATATGCACATTGTACAATGAGTACAATGTCAGAATGTGTAAGTACGCTGCCTTTATGTGTAGGTGGTAGTAGTGTAATGAGATGAAAAATATTAGGCTCAGAAACAACCATCAATATTATTGATTGCTGCTGGGAAAAATCCAATATGCAGCATCCTTAACAGCTCATGTAAAAGATTGTGGTCTTCACAGTAAATTACTGTATCTGTGTATTCATCTGCATTTAAAACATACAGGGTAAAATGGATACTGCAATACAGTTATTTTCTGAAGCATCATCCTACTCTCTTTGGTACACTTACACAGTCTTTATTTTATCTTTAGGGAAGGGAAACATTCTTATTTTTGAGACAGTCACATTCTGTTGAGAACACACAAGAACATAAGCACAGAGTTTTATCTGTCGTCCCTAGCAATTTGAAGTTTGTGTCATCTTTGGAGAGCTTGCCTATTCCTCTTGCAAACAGCGGATTTAAATTCTGCAGGGGTTTCATAAAAGATGGAAACACTTTGGTGAAATAAATGAATCGTGTAAATCAAGTGTGAAAACATACCAAAAAACAGAAGTTACAATGAAATCTATTATTAAAGTTAAACCGTCAATGGAAGATGGTAAAATATCTATGTAGAGTATAAGAACTGACTATACAAAAGTCAAGAAGAAAATACAAATTGTAGTCCAAGAGTATAGCGAATATTTACCAAAAATAACTG
>NC_050185.1:31048341-31123341 GCF_008315115.2 Sander lucioperca
CTCACTAAGCAGCTCTGGCCTTCAGACTCTGCCTTTCATGTACAGTAGCAAGCCAGAGTTAACCCTGCTGCCTTTGCACATCGGCCTCTTCACTCTGATTTATTGCTATAACCTACTCAGAATGCCAACAGAAACCACATTCCATGGGCATTGCGTGTTTAAACAAACTTACGTCCTGCTTTTTGCTAAATTCAAGCTGAACAGACACAAATGCAGTGTGATGGTTTGGGTCAGTATTAGCATCAGAAGGAGACACCGACTACCTGTCTTGAAATGATTTCTCTTCATTCATCATCGTTTTTTTTAAATTTATTTCTTTAATACTGTCTTCATATTCCTACCGCTGCTTTTTCAGAAGTGCTTGATAGAGCTATTAAGGATTAAGCTATTTTCTGATAGCCATTTATACTGATGTAATTTAAAAAAGACCCAAGGGTACCTTAATACAAAATGGGGTATCTTTGTGTAGCTGAAATCCAATTTTTAGATTGTCTCAAGCACTTGTTATTGCCATTGGTATTGAATGAATACCAAAATAAGGCAGTGAAGATGACAAAGAATTTTCTAAAAAAATATAGACTATTTAAGAACAGAATACGTATCGTTATCAATACAATTATTTATAGTCCAACAATTGCATTCAGCACAAAATATTCTTTCATGGGGTTGCTGGGTAGCTCACCTTGTAGAGTGTGCGCCCCATGTACAGAGGCTCAGTCCTTGTCACAGCGGCTGCAGATTCAATTCCAACCTGCAGCCCTTTGCTGCATGTGATTCCCACTCTCTTCCCTTTCATGTCTAAGTTGTCCTATCAAATAAAGGCCTACGATGCCAAAAAAAGAAAGTATTCTTTCACTGCATGGTCAAATGAGCTCCCCTCTACTGTATTTTTCTGCACTTGAAATGTACATTGTCCATCTCTTTAGTATATATTCATGTCCGTTGCTAAAAGGATAATGCAAAGGTGGGTGGAAAGGCGCAACGAGATGGAAGCTCCATGCAGACCTTGTACTAAAAATAAACATTTAAAGCAGCCATATTATGCTCATTTTCAGGTTCATAATTGTATTTTAAGGTTGTACCAGAATAGATTTACATGGTTTAATTTTCAAAAAACACCATATTTTTGTTGTACTGCACCGCTCTCTCTCACTGCTGCAGCTCCTCTTTTCACCTGGTCTCTGTTTTAGCTACAGAGTGAGACCTCTTTTCTTCTTCTGTACTATCTTTGATTGCACTGCACATGTGCATTAGCTCAGATGTAGATCATGTCAGCTAGCTAGCTCCATAGACAGTAAAAGAAAGGCTGTTTCTACAACTTTGGTCAGTTACAAGGCAGGATTAGCTGGGAGACTTCTAAATGAGGGCGCACATGTAAGTAGTTCTTTTGTAGATTATGGTGAACTTGTGTGTGTTGTAGCAGTGCTTTGCTATTGAGAACGAGGTAGCATGCTAGCGTTAGCATTAGCATGCTAACGAGCTAATGGTTGCGGTTAGTCTGCTCGTTTCGGCTTGTGACGTCACAAGCCGTGCCGATTTTGAACAGCTCACCCAGAGACTGAAGTCAGGACACATGCAGAAACTGTATCTCACTCTAAACAGCATGGATGGATTTTTTTCAAAGTTTGTATGTGTGTGGAAGCACCAGAGACACAACATAACACCCCAAATCCCAGAAAAAGTGATTTTTTCATAATATGGGCACTTTAAGGAACAGGTTTGTTTTCAGGAAAGCTCAGCCTCATGGAGTGTTCAAATGATGACCGAAAAGGATTGTCCTCAGGAATATCCACACAAAATAACATTGCCAGGAGCTGTTAAGATTAAATGTACGCACAGAAAGCCAGTGAGGGATTGTGCACTCATTGCTCTTTTCTGTGAAATGTAAAATCCCCATGTAACAACAATATGACTACACAACCCGTTCTCACTCTGAACGTAAAATACGGACATTTGGACAGTGGCTGTCAGCGTTTGAAGCGACGCAAAAAGCGCCCTTCAGCGTGTTTGTAGAGTGCACCAGGGAGAGCAGCAGCTACACGGGGTTTTAAGATGACGTAGCACTAAGAGCAACTACGGTCGCAAGTAGTATAAAAGGCCGAAAATCCGCATAGGGAGGTTGGTTGGGGTGGTGGATGGGTCAAACAACAAAGGACTTTCACCCAGGAGACTGGGGAGCGTGTCCCGCGTGTCACTTTTCCTAAACACAAACCGTCCCGTTCTTCCCGCGTACCATGGAAACGTAAGCCCACCCACGACCTTTTCCTTAACCTAACTGCGTCAAAAGTGACGCCAATAGTCCCAACCAAGCGTGTTTAGATATGCCGCTAAAGGAGACTTTTATCGTCAATAACAATGCCAAAGGCACCTGACCAAGCGTGGGAGTGAGAATCTGTTGGATTACACAGTTTCAAATGTGTCTTTTGCAGGCTAATGCACACTCCTGTATATGCATTGTGTAAAATGTAAGTTTCAACCATGTATTCAGCAAAAGCCTAAATAATGCATTACAGTAGTTAAAAAACTAGTTCCTTACTTTATTTATCACAGCTTCCTATCTGCTGGTGGGCCATCTAATCTCTCTGCCTCTTTGAGAGCATCCCTGCTGCAAATCCACTGGTGGGGAGCAGATAGCATCTCAATCTGTCAAGAAGAATCCACCTCATTCATCTCACTGGGGTAGACAACGTGCCTAACTCATGTCTCCTTCCCTGCTGCTTCCAAATACATTTCACATACAGGCACTGCAATTTTTTTTGATAGCGTAGCCTGAGGAAATTAATACTGAATATGCAAAAAGAGGAAGTCATTTGTTACAGCATAATATTCTGTTTTGGACTTCACTGGGATATATCATACCAATTGCATCTATTGTGTTAACATATATTCAGGGATTCTTTGTGAGTTATTTCAAACAGATGGTGAACAGGATGATCTTAATCATTTTGATACATAATGACAATTGACAAGAGCCAAACAAAAAGAAGAAGAAGAAACAGTGTAGATGTTTTAGCTGGACACAGTTACATAGCGACTGGGCTTCAGTAAAGCCATTTACAGGTACCTACGTAGAAAACAAGAACACGTTCAGAGTGTAGAGTAAGTCCCCATGTTTTCCATCTACAGTAACCATTGCAGGGTCACCAGGGGCCATGTCACTTGTCAGGAAAACATAACATGGGTCATTGTAAGAGCACCTTGCCAAAGCTGTTCATCTGTATTTGAATTTACAGATGGGTGGAAAATAAAAGGAACAACCAAACACAGGTTGTTGGTCCCTCACAAGCCTCCAGAATGGTTGGCTCCTCAGCTTCGACTCTTCAACTCCAACTGAAGGGATCGACATCATTCTTCCAAAAGAAATTCCCTCAATTGGTGTTTTAATGATGGAGGAGAGTGCCATGTAACACATCATTACAAAATCTCCCATAGGCCTTCAGTTGGGTTGCGATCTGGTGACTGTGAAGGCCAAAGCATATGATTCACCTTATTTTCATACACATCAAGTCATTACTGAGAACTCTTGTCCTTTATGGAAGCATCCACATGTGTTGTGCTTCTCCAGCCTTATTTGTCCGTCGTCCATATGTTGTTTGAAGGAATAAAGAAAGAAAAACAAAGAGGACAGGAAATAATGCCTCTTGCTCATTTATACTGTAACCGAGGTGGTATTTACCAGCTACTTTATAACCATTACAATATAAAGCTGCTATCCATAATCGTGCTGCTATCCATAATCACCTTCTGCTAATTCCTTGTATGCTTCGACAGCGTTTTCAGGAAGAGGATTGTCTCCGTGAGTATACCTCTTTCTAGAGATACTGTACTGCCTGTTAGCTAAGGTGATTAACACCACATGTTCTTCAGGATAATCCTGGCAAGTAGTAATGTCAGCACAAGTCCCATGGCAGAGAACAACAACAGCAGCAACAGAAAAGAGTTCTATGCACAAAGTTAGCACACAAAATGCAACAGTGCCATGTTCCCAAACCTTAAAACTTAAGAGTCAGCCCACCACTTTCATACAGTTAGAGACAGCTCCCTGTCACTCCCCTGTTTTTCTTGTCAACAGTATTGAATTATGGTTGTTGAGTATGTGTGTGAGAGGACAAGCTAAGAGCTATAGGCTGTTAACCTACTTTCAGTTGTACAAATGGAGACAAACTCTCAAGTGTTTTTTTTTTTTCCTTTAATTTATTTGCGTCTTTCTCTCACAAACACTCCCACATACGGTATGCACTCATACGCATACACATTACAGCCACCAGGCCCCACCACAGCCCAGTTGCCACTGCCTGCACTGCCGTTGCTATGGAAACACCTGCATCTCTGGTAATCCTATGAATAGGATGCAATGAGCAGTGCTTCAGGGGGAGAAACAGCTTAACTTGGTGGGAGCAGGTGGAGACAGTAAACTGAACCGTGTGGTTGAAAAAGGACACTCCCTTTCTACATTTTTTCTAAATAATTGGTCTTTAAATTGCATTATGCAAAATGTCATGTAAAAATAAGTCATATATATATATATAGATATAGATAGATAGATAGATAGATAGATAGACAGACAGTTATATAGATAGACACAAGACACAAGATTAATCTTCTCACCTAACTCTTGGCAAGAGAGTGAATAAGTTTATTTCCCCAAATGTGGATATTTGGCTTAGTTGTATTGTAAAAAAAAAAAAAAAAAATAGAAGCCTCATACAGTTTGGAGGGAGGAAAGCCTAAACGCTAAGCGTTGTCAGCTACTACAACCCCATCCACAAGTTCAACTAGCTGTCCAAACATTTGTATTCTCATCAGAAAGTGACAAAATCATGTCTGGCACCACAAGACTCAATAGCTGCTAACACCTACACAGTAGGGCACTTAGTTGATAAAAAACACTGTTCACTTGTTCAGTGTCAGATTGCATTAGTAGCATGACACATGATAAGACCCTATTCTTTGCAGGAGCCAAAGCACTCTTGGTTGCTGGAGTCTAAGGCTACATTTACATTGATACGTTTTGGTTTAAAAACTAATATCTTTATAGCTATGTTTACAGCTCTCATTCCCACTGCTCTGGCATTTAGTTTACTGGATATTAGTTCTTCTACTGGAGCTAAAAACACTTGTGCATGGAGATTGCTTTTGGCTCAAAACTCCGCTTAAAAACCAAAACGTAGCAATGTAAATGTAGCCTAAATGGACGATTCATTGACTTTATCCTTCCAGAATGCAGGGACCATTTTAAGAATAAATATGATTGAATATGGGTGGATGCTGGTTTGTAGCAGGACCATTTTCAGTTACCTTTTTAAATTTCTGCTTTAATTAACAGCACTATATATACGGTAACACTTTATTTGAAGGTAGCTACATAAGAGTGACATGACACTGTCATGAACACATGACACTGTCATGACACAATCATGACACATGAACCCTAACTCTAACTCTAACCATAACTTGTCATGACAAAAACCGAATGACACTTATTAAAGAATCGTTATGTCATAGACGTTTATGGTGACAAAACCACTGGCGTTAAAGACCTGCTGATCGCTGTCCGATTCTCTGATATGAATGCCTGCATTGCATTGTGGCATATGGGCTGTGAATGCGCCCAGCTCGGCCCATATCATAGTGTTCTGTCTCACAGCATACTGTAATATTTCACCGGTAATAAGATCAAACTAATAACATTAAAAGAAATACATATAAACCATGATAAGATCTCGTGAATAAATGTTGATTAAAACAGCGGTTATAGGGCTAAAAATATCAATCATTGCAAAGCTGTATACAGCTTCTCTGCTGCAGCCCGACTGGCAGAAAGAATTGTGCTGCGATCACGAAAGATGCTTCCCATTGAAATACATTAGTTTAAAAAACATTCTGACCATCACGAAAAAAACATGCCCGTGTACACGAATCAATAGATTAAATTACATTAACATTTCACGAACTGCCGTGAGACTGGGTTGATATAAACACATTCACCCATTAAATACAAAAGCTGGGAGCTCTCAGATTGTTGCCATCAGGCCAAAAGTTTATAAAAAAAAAATTCTCATCTCTAAAATTGTTAAAATGACACCCAGAATCCGTTGCTCAATATACAAGCAGAAACAAACGAAGCCGTTTTCCAAGGGAAGACAGACTTGCAAATTAAAGGCATCCCACTATAATTTACTGCCGTCGTTTTGCCTCCATCTGCCTTCGGAACAGGTCAATGGGCTTGTCAAAGAAATGAGAAGTTGCTGCTGTTAATGCACTGCTGCAGCTGTACTGTATCTCTGCGTGTCTCTTTGTTGTATTGATGTTGTTTGGCTGGGTCTACTAGCCTTAGTGCAGTGTCCACTGTGACACATCCTTATTTTTCTGCTTCCTGCTCGTGTTATTGTGAAAATCAGTGTGAACATGAAACAAACCACAACTAAAAAGACAAAATTGGATAATTTCTTTCTTGGATCTGGTGCAAATGAACCTAACTACAAGTGTGAGAACGACCTTAAAATGGAATACTTGGAAAGAACAAGTTTGTGAAAGAAGAGGGGCAGAGGGAGAGGGAAAGGGCAGGGAGACAGAGGACTGAAAGCCGGAGGAGTAGAGACTGAAAAAGAGAGAAAAAGGCATGCAGGAGACAGGAAGACAGGACGGTAAAGACGAGGAAAGAACAGTGATAAGGAAGAGAACATGAGGAGGAGACTGAAGTACAGGCAAAGGATGCTCTTAATCGGACTCTGAAGTTTGGCTCGCTCAGAGAACTGGTCAGGTATCAGCTGGCGATGACAGCCACTTATCTCTTTTGGGGCTGGGCTGTAAATGACAGTGTTTGCTATCAGCGGCACTCCCTAATGCCCATCATGGTCTGTACTCACTGCTTGCTACCATGACACCAATCAAAGACCCTGCTGAGCATCTGCTGACAAGTAGAAATGGCTTGAAGAGTCACAGAGGAAATGACATTTATTTATGGGAACGTGGCTTTATGTTGCATCACCCTGAAAAAGTTAATAGGCTCCAGGCTCTATGGCCAGTTTTAGTGGGGGATTGCTATCAAACTCAACTGAACGTTGTGCTGGGTCACAATGAAGCAGTGTTTTAGACACAGAGTGCCGTTATTTTCAAGGAGAAATGCAGGGCAAAAACATCTGGGCCATATAAGTCAATGTGCTTAAGAACAGCATGGGTATTTTTTACCTGTGCCCAGCAGCATAAGTCACCCCGTCACGCTGTCAGTGGTCAGTAAGCTACCAAAACTTTCAAAGAAGTTTCCTGCTACAACAACCATAAGCCTGTATCACTGTAAGATTAGTTCATTTCATAAAGCAGATGTGTGCTTTCATCCCAAATTACAAGCTTGTTTCAGACATTTTGAAACCTGGATTTGACTTTAGTATTTCTAACTTTTGTAGTTAATGGAACCAAGAAATGTCAATTTGGTGTGACGGAACCCCAGGTCAGATAAACAAGCAGTAGACATGACTGCTTACTTTTATAGACTGAGACATCTGTTAATCAAGCAAACATGGCTGAAAACATACTTTGATTTGAGCCTCAACAGTGCTATCATTTCTTTAATTGCTGTCAGTTTCAAGATGACCTCATGGATTGGTATGAGAGGACAAAATGTGGGACCTTTAAAATGGAATTCCATATATTTTGGAGTTGTCACAGAGGAACGGCAGTTTAAAGGAATACTATACCCTCAAAATGATCATTTGTATACAGAGAAATTCTTACTTCTATTGAAGAAATAGGGCCACGTGGACGCAGCCAGAAAAAACTAAATTTTCTTTAAGAATTCAAGGTAACTTGGGCTGAATAATTGATACACAAATGATAATTTCTACCTCACAACACACTGCATTGGCCAATCAAATACAAGTACTTTGTGATAATTCCAATATTGTGGGACTACATTGCCACTCAAGTGTTGTCACTTTTATAATACAGACACAAACTGCATCCACATAGTTAAAATGTAAGGTCTTTTCAAACGTACACCGTAGCCCGTGTGGATTGTGGGTAGGATGCTTTAGCTGACTCAGCACAAGAAATGGCCAAAAGAAAACAACTGAGAGCATATAACTGGACTGTGATTTCTAACTTTGGACATTTTTTTAATGCAACACAGTGCAGCAGCGAGGCAGCTCTGATCGATTTCAGGGGAATTGCTCCGTCTGTGCCTGGCACCTCATGGTGGACGTGGAGCCTGCAGGTTAGGGAGATTAACTTTGACACAATTCTTTTCAGAACTTTTTTTCGTCCTTAATAAGTAGTCCCTGTACTCCTCTGCTCTGGGCTCTATCCTGGGCTGGTGTTTGATCCAGAGTGCAGCACTGATGCATAGCCTCTGACTGCAGGCTGCTGCCTTCACTGATATCGTGCCAGTATAACCTAAAAGCTGACATGAATGACATTGTTACAATTGCGCAGAGGAAGAATGCAGCATCCTCTGCCAGCATTGGTAATAGCTACCACATAGATAGCCCTTCAGAAAATCAATACAAAGCTTTGTAAAGAGAGGCTCTTGGATATTTCCATGGGCCAAATGGTTCTTTGTCCCTGTTGCCACTACCCTCCCCCTCCCCATTTTAAACAGTCCAAGGTGTTTTTGTGTACATTTCCCTGAATTTGAGATAAACTGTTAGAAAAGTAGAAAAGATTGATGGACACAAGGGAAAACAATGCCAGCAAGAACAAAGAGGAGATTAGACCCAGGATTGCAATGGCAGGCTCTTGGGAGATAAGGCACAAAGAAAAGCCATATTCCTTTTTTTGTGGTTTGTGTTTCTGGGTCCTTTTCTTTGAATCGGTCTAATTGAATCAGCTTTGTTTCAGAATAATGTCTGGTCCAACAGGAGTGAAAATGTGTGGTTACTTTGTGATGATTCCAAAGAAAAAAGGGACTGTTGTACTTGGCAGAGGTAGTTAAGTGCTTGAGTTATTGTGTTTATAACTTCGTCGTCCTCCACCTCAAATTACACAGTTATACTGGAAATGTGGTAGGTCGGTACTAAGGATACAGTGTTTTATCTTAAAAGCATATCAGACTGATTTCAGCATTCACATATGTTGCATTCCCACTTTAGTATTTCACTTTCGTCTGTTTTAACATTCCCACTTCATTTCACATTCAGCTACATTCATAGCTAGAAACAAAAGAAGTAGGGATTTCTTTTTTTTGTCTCGCTCCGTGATCTGTGAAAGATGCAGAGCTCTATGTAGAATGAATAAAGAAAAGAGCAGCAGGGAGACTGTGACAGCGCACGGAATGAGTCCCCGGAGTCTTCCGACTTCGTACTTTAGAGGACGGTTAATCGTGTTCACCGAGTCTGATGTGGCTGATGCTGTATGCGGTTTCTTTAATTGAATGGTGTACCCATTAAGTCGTTATCTTCAAAAAAAAGAGCTAATATCATAAGCCCCAGATGAATAACACCATTCACACAAGCATTTAATTTCACCCAAACAGCAGCATCAGAAGCATAGCCGGGTCTGATAAATTAATCTCTGCAGTTTTGGAGCTTGAAAAACACCAATGCGACAGCAACACAAGCAGAAGAGCAGCTTTGATTGTTTTCAAAGGCAGCAAGGCTGATGGCTGATTCCTAATGGCTGTGGAGGGGCTTGGGGGGTTAGGGAGATTAACTTCAAACCATCACAGAATTTATTTAAGAATATTTCACTTCTTAATAGGAGGGCTGCCTCAAAAACAAGCGCTTTTTCCGCTCTGTCCTGAGATTTCAGAGTGTAGTAGCTACTCCTCTGAAGTAAGAGGCCCATTGCCCAGGATTATTGCCCAGGAGTCCTGGCTCTCTGTTTTCTTGTTTTTTCGAGGAAAGTTAATCTTGTTCCATCACTTTTGATGTAGTCTCGCAATGCCATACCCTCCTCCACAGCGCTGCGAAGAAGGGTCTGGTGAGTCCACACAGCATTCCGGGATGGGAGAAAAATGTGCTCTGGTTTATTGGCATTTCTTTAAACCAATCACAATTGTCTTGAGCGGCGCCAAGCGCCGGATGGAGCAACGGTGCCGCTGCAAAATAGCCTCGGGAAGAAACTTGTTTTGGTGGAACATGTCAATATAAACTACTTTTGATGTGAATCCACTTCAACAAATTAATGTGGATTTCTTCAATGTGGTATACTGATTTTACTGAGCACTTTCTTTAAAAAAGAATCAAAACCAAGGGTATATTATTCACATCCATTTAATATCCCATATAGCAGCACCACAACTGCTCATAGAAGACAAAATTCTTACCTTTAGGTAGACGTGGAGTGGCGATGCAACACAAGGATGGTTTAGAAATCACCAGGCAGCAGCAATACGGAAGCAGGGACAGGAGGAGAGAGGAAAAAAGAGAGGAAGACTGTAAATGTATTGCCCGAAAATATTTCACCATTGAATACAGAGCTAACCTAAATCGTTTGGTGTGTCTGCAATTGTTTTTCAGAGATGAATGGGTAACTTGAGGCACAGTGACAAGGAAACCCACATACCAAAAAATGAGACAGCGCAACACACAATGTGTATTCATTATAGCGAAGCCACAGCAGAGCAAAGGTCCAGACGTCAGCATCGTGGTTTTATTTAAGATCGTAAAAACAAAGAAAGCCCTCCCCAGTGGTGAGATGGTGAAGCAATATGGTGCCGAGCCTAAAGCAAAGCTGGGAAATGTGAACCTGCCCAAGTCAATCACATTGGGTATTAGGGTTTCTCATATTCTCATATCCGGCTAATTATTTGGATGGGGAAAGTGGCAATGAGAAGATAGAGGGAGAGGATGGCTCAGTTATCAGCTGACGGACAGGTACTGACTGACTGACTGACTGACTGGTCTGGTATGGTTGTTCATAGGATGGTTAAAAAAAGGATCATGTGAAAATTGTTGCCGTTTTCAAACCATCCAATAAAGACTTTTTACTACTGTAATTCTATGCAGTGACTGGAACTACACAAGAATGTATGTTATGCCAGGATCAGACTACTACTAATTTTGTTTTGTCTTTCACAACAGTCACTATGTCAGACTAGACAGACATATTGCCAAAAATTCTTGCTGTGTCTTGGACAGAAGAGTGGCAACGCTACGTATGACACCTTAAGACGCTTTGGAGGAGCATCAGCTTCGCGAGTCACGTGACCAAATCGCAGCCTTTGCGATTAGGAAATCGCGTTATCGCGATATTGCAAATGCAATTAATCGTTCAGCCCTAGCACCAGAAAGCAGCAGTAGTGTCTCTCCTTTTCTCCATGTTTACGTATGTGCGCCTGAGAGGCAGAGAGCGTTCTCTCATCCTATAGGTCAACGTCAACGAACACGCTAGACTATCTGTCTAGGCGTTAGATCGCTGATCTTTGATTATCTCACACACTACAAGAGGTAAAGACACACGTTTGTCAGTCCCAACCCAAACTACACAAACAAAAACTAAAGAAATCGAGGATTAAGCACCATTGGTGGAGGTCTGCACTCTCGAGGTAACCTTGCATCATTTTGGCTTCACAGACTGGTACAGTCCTGATCTCGAAAATTGGGCCTTTAAATATCTTCCATCTGACTGGGTTTTAATTTAATTCGAAACAGAAGCAACAATCCACATTTCTCAGTTTATTCCCAATCACAGCTTTAACATTGCCTCTGAATATACAGCATTAGCCTATCCAAACACAACCAAAGCATCACAAACGAAAAAATAAGAAAACAGATAACAGTGGGAGGAATTTATTTGCAGCTGATAAATAGGCGTACTAAACCCACCAGATGTAAGGGAAAAGAACAAATGAAGAGAAAAGGTTACTCAAACATTCGTCCCTCTGCGGAACTTCAAACCATGAAATCCAACCTTTTTTCTGCAGGAGTATGTATTATGAATCCTGAGGCAACCTCATTTCTTTCTTCAAATGCACAGCTATTTATTTTTTTCTGATAAACACTTGTGGAGTAGTGCCTGTTTTGGAGCAAATGTGAGCACCTAAGATATTGCACACACTTCACCACCTCTCTTTTCAGATGAGCAGCGGATCTTGATGGTGAGATTTTTTGCATGCAGAAACAGCATACTGTGTGTCAAACTATGAGAGCAAACATGCTCAGCAGGGGGAAAACAACAGGGAAGTCAAGACAAAGGAAACTTTGTCTTGAATCCCTGTATAGTGGACGCCTGGAGGTCAGAGAGGACGGCTGCTGGTTTGAATCCCTGGATGGCCTGGAAAACGTTGGCTGGTAAAGAGAATGAGTAACACTCCTCTCCTTCAAGCAACAGCTACTAATGTGCTTTTTGAACGAGGTTCTTAAGGGATAATTCCGATTTATTACAACATGTGTCTTAGTCTCAATGTTTTCATCATTTCGATCAGATTTGATAACATTGTTGAATTGCTCAGATCTGGAAAAAACAGATAATCGCTACTGTGAAGTCTGACAGGGCAAGACACAGATGATCAGACAGGTTGTTAACAAGCCAAGAGTTAAGCCAGATTATCTAGATTAGTTTATTTGGAAGTAAAACCAAAAATGCAACAAGCCCTCCAAACTAAATGAAATAATACGACCCAGGTTTGCATTTTGTCACCTCCCCTTCCTGTTTACCTCTGTAAAATGTTTTTTTCCCCGTTTCTCTCAATCATCGATCAATCATCTATATGATTAATCTTTAGTGTCCCCAGAGTCTATTCTTAATTTGGCAAAACTACACTTTTGTACTATGCACCCTGGGCTTGGAATATTTTCAAGATAAACTAGGCCTACATTAAGAAATGTATCAGGCATTCATATCAGGCATTCAAATGCCACATTCCAAAAATGTTTCATGAAAGCTTTTTTGAAAAAACACTCACTTATCTCTTTCGTGCCTCTCAGGTCCAGTGTGACTGTTAACTACCCTATGCTCACATTTTAGCCAGAAAAAAAAGTATTTCAAGAGACTTCAGAGCACTACAGAAATAATTCTTATGACGATAAGATGATTTCTGATCTGCCACGGCTATAGTTAAGGGTTGGTTAGTTTTAGGCACCAATACTACTTGGTTAAGGCTAAAGAACCATTGCGGTTATGGTTAAAATACAGTATACATCCATCAACTGCTGGTGGTAAACAGGATACAAAGAGCGGGTATACTGGTGTTAAAGTCACATGCTTTGCTGACCCATCCATCCACCTCAACTATCTCCCAAAGACTCTTTGACCACATCACATTACTTCACCTCTGCTCCTGAAAGACAACATGGATGTGAGCGACTTAATGGTTGTTGCTGGAATATCACAGAGGATAAATGCTGGATAAAGCTTTTTATATATATATGAATGAATGAATATGAAAATGTTCTAACAACCTGGATGTCAACTGGGAACTCATGCAAGATGAGATGTACACTGCATCAACAATGCATGTCTGGACAATATGCAAGGTGCTTAAGGGATGGGGAAAGATTGTGTGGATATAAAGAGAGGAGGCTGGAAAGAGAAGGGAAACACGGAAACAACCACTGCAGGCAGTCTCTCTCTAATACAGCAAATTAGCACTGATGAATAATCCATTGTCAGCAACTCCTTTGCATGCTCTGGGTTACAGTTATTATGAATGCAGACATCTTAAAACGTATTAAGCAGCGTTCTGAAAGATTACACTCGGTATTTCAGTACTCGAGGCTGATGCTATGACCATGTGTTCAATGTCACCTTTATACATGCCAATTGGCGTTATAAAAAGGGAGAATAAATTATGTCCTATGTCACCAGACCTCTTCTCTGCGAGTTTACAGCCCCTTTTACTGTTCTGACTTCAGAGCCAGACTTCAACAGCCAACATTGCATAATAAAATCTGCCTGTTTTTGTTTTCACTGTTCTGGCTCTGCTTTCTGGTTAATGTAAGCGGCTCGCCTCTTGATCATGTTAAGAACATTGTGGCAAGACTTGCTGCTGACAGTCAAGAAAAAGACAATCGCAGCAGCATCACACAGTTCACCATGTGACTAGTGAAAAAATTACTTTAAAGGTGCAGTAAGTAAGACTTATAAAACTAACTTTCTGTCATATTTGCTGACCCTGTGTTCCAGTAGAACTACATGAAGCAGGTCATTTAAAAAAAAAAAATCTGGCTCCTCTGGCACCACCTACAGCCTGTAGTGAGATTTGCAAAAATCCACCGCTCCCTGTTCAAATGCACCAATCAGGGCCATGGGGGGTGTCTAACTGCGTGTCAATCACTGCTCATGCACACGCATTCATTCTCCGTTAAGTTGTGATGTTCAAATCATTTGGCTAAGTCCTGGACCTTTCCAATCCTACCTACAGCACCTTTAAGCTTGATCCCAACATTGCATGTTTTGGTTTATTGTCCAGTTTGAGTTTTATCAGTGTTTGTGTATTTTACATTTGGTTTTACTGTATTGGTAGAGGTGTTGCATGTTTTAACAGTTATTATTTGCATGTGTTTTGTGGATTTGCTGTGTTTTGTTGATTGCTGCGGACAATAGCTGTGTTCGAAAACGTCCCCTATCACGGAAATAGTGCAATATATAGTGTGTTTGCCATTTTGTAGTCGAGTTCGAATTTCATTTCATTCACTATAGTCCACTATAAAATACCCACAATGCACAGCTAATTTGAATGTACATTCGATGTACCCTACATTTTACTCCCGTATACCACAATGCAACGCGGCCGTGTTTTCCCAGAGGAGAAGAAGAAGCAGAAACTGAAAAGAAAAAATGGAGCGGGCTTTCGTTTCTAAACAGTGGAAATGTAACATATATACAACTTTTGACTCTCCTCCTCCTGTTTCAGGGACGTATAGGAAGTATTTTTGTTTGGGTTAGTTTACATGATGTTGGTCGCGCCCGCCTCCATCACGCAAATAACCTGCGCATCTACTGACGCAAGTCACGCAACGATGTGTTTTCAGTGAGTGTCCGAAATCTCGTGCGGTCGCTCCCTATATAGTTCACTATTTAATAAACACTATATAGGGAATAGTGAGTGAGTGAATGAAGGAACAGTTTAGAACACAGCTAGTGTATGTTGGACTGGGGATCAAGGGGATGAGAATAAGCTGTCATTGACTGGACCACACCCCCTCCACAGCTCAGGATCTGACACAGGATATTGTGCTGTGCTTGTTAAGGGTTAATGAGAGACAGGTGCAGAGGAGAAAAAGAGGACAAAGGAAAATAATCACGGGTGTGACCGGCTAAAGGAGAGTTTTGGTTTTAGTAGTTTTAATTTAAATAAATTATTTAAGAGACATCCTGTGGAGCTTCAATTTTCTAACAGTAGAAATGCTTTTGTTGCTAGTAAAGAAGGACCTCACACTACCGTGTGACACAAACCTGTGCCAGCAGTGAAATATGAAGAGAACCCAGCCAACACGCACAACCCACAGAGCTGGCACAAAGCCATCCGAGTCAAAGCAGTCAACACAGTGTGTGACTGTCTCTTTAAAGTCAATGAGGCAATATATAGTGTTATATATTTGTCCTGTCTGCTATTGACCCATTACATCAGGAAAACAGATGGCACAGTGTGAAAAATGTGAAAGATAAGTGAATGTTTCTGTCATAGGATAAAATGGGCTGATTTTAGATGTTATCACTCCATTCAATTGGTGTTTTCATTGGTCATCAGCCTCATAGATATAGGTTAAAAAGGGGCCTGCTACACCTAGTAGGTTCTGAAGGCTATTATCATCTATTCACGTGACTTTTCCAGGCACCCTAACATGGAGATGGAAAATTTGGAAACGCCGCTTTTAAGTTTGAACTCCAGGATTGGGTTGTAGTCTGGACGAGCAGAAACGGAGACATGTAGAAACAACGACGCAGACACCCATGTCCGTCAGTCTTATCGTTTATTTAGGCTTACATACCTTTCAGTAACAGTTTACAATTTTCCATCTCCATTTTAGAGTGCCTGGAAACGCCAGAGTAGTGCGCACACGAGGAGTTAACAAAGTTTTTGTTTGGAGGTAGCCTTAGATGTAGGTAAAGTTGTGCCAGAAATCACTACCTCCATTGACACAGTTTGCCAGAGCATTATAATTGATGAAAACAATAACGCAGTTGCAGCATCAGTCTTTTATCGTGTAAAGAATATTGCGAGTCTTTGTTTCCGAACATGATCTCAAAAAGTAATTCCATGCATTTATCTTGAGAAGATTATACTATTTTATCATTGGTTTTTAGGACTACCAGAGATAGCTCTGAGGCAACTATACAGTAGGTTGTCCAAACCACTGCTACTGGTCGGCATATCACTTACTGTGTGAGGACCATATTTTATTTATCTATTTTTAATCCTTTTGTATGTTTCATTATGCAATTTGCATTTACTTGAAACTGCCTCTTTGGATGAAATACACCTTGCCTTGCCTTTTGGATGTAATCAAAACATCACTTTAAGCATTTGAGCCTCTTCAGGTTTTTTGTTTAGTTTTGTGTCTATGCTATTGGACTGTTTATCTTGGCTACACACACACGAAGCCTTGACTCAAGAGCACAAACATTTTCAAATTGCTAGCATCCTGGAACTGTTTTTGTTTGCTGAGACAGAAAAACAAAAAAAAAAAAACAGTTTGGTTCAGTTGTTTTCCCGTACCAAAATCTTACTGCACTTGAAAATCATGAAACATTACTTTGTTCTAAAGATAATGACAGGAAATAAAACTGTGAGAATATATATAAAGTGAAACCTGACTAAACATATATAACGGTGATCATTAGGTTTCAAAATTCCATAACAGTGATATGTCGGTGTCCTTTTGCCATTGCACATTTAGAGGCAGTCACACAAATAAAGTGGAGCACAGTTCTGGCCTTCGGGAATCTGTTTCAAACCAAAATGTCACACTGAATCTGTCAACTCTTAACCACACACTGAGAAAATGGAACAAGGGAAGCCAGTCAGAGCACAGTGGTCAGTTAGCAGAAACTGACCTACATGTTAAAGGCAGGGAATGGAAGCTATGCTGTACCAAAATTAAGAACTTTTCAAAAAGACAAGGGGAATTCAAAGAAGCGTAGTGCAAAATTAGTTTTGAATAAACTAGGAAAGTCAAAAACTTTCACCCATTGACAGACATGTATTTCTTTTCATGAGAAACATGAGAAATAACCAATCAAAGGCCATCACGTACAATATCCATTTTTGGCTTATTTATTGACAATTACTTTACATTACAAACATGTGACCCTATTTCACTTTTGAATAAATTATGTTGATGTAAAAAAAGGGACACAAAGTATGTTATGTTTCTTCTGTTATAATACATATTTATACACAATACATATCTAATAACTAAGCTATTATGTTATAGCCTGGTCCTACCAGACTCTGGTACATTTCATTTGTACAGAGAGTCTGGCCTCTCTCCATTGACAAGTGTTAACTTCCTTGAAGGCGGGTACTCTGTTGAAGTTTAAAACTATTGGATCTGCCCAGAGCCACTCTGGATCTGCCATAACCAATCGCTAGCGTTTGGTCGTGACGTATGTCATGCGCATGTGCAACAAGAGGGGAGACCGTCACGGCTTATATTTAGCATTAGCGTCGCTAACGTTAACCTTAGCCAACTCCTTCACCACTAATGGAGCGAGCTGTAAAATCAAACTTTTCCCGAAACCCGTGGTGAGGAGGGCCACAACATCATGGCCACCAACAAAACTCAGCAAAGATTGTTCTTGCTCGGGCTTTAACTTCTGGATATTCGGCAGCGTTGCCACAACGCACCGAATGGCTTCGCTCGCATCTTTCTCAGCCGCACCTCTAGCGCACGGCCTCAACGTCATCGTTCTCAGCCACTCCCTCTGTTCGCTGATTGGACCGCCAAAAATTTGGCTGGAGAAAACCCAAGACTATACCGCGAACCCGGACGTAGTACTGAAGGGAAATGAAAATTGAGTGTAAGTACGTAGGAGGGCGGAGCCAGGCTAATTATGTTACTCTTTACTGAATTATTTCCCATCCATGCTCTAACACACACAAACACATATGATTCATGTGATATATGATTAGTAAACATTCTGTGTGAATCACGGAATTATGTAACACCGCCATATTTCACATTTATACACAACAACAAATCGATCTCAATCTTTTTCTCGTGCTTAGACGCACACATACAGTACATACAGATGGCAGTTAGTGCAGTGACCTTGGAAACAAGCAGGCGATCCATTTAGAAAAAGTGCTTTATCACTGCTTGAGCTCTGGACGTGACAAACTCGCTGTCTGCCAGCGGATGGAGGAGGGCAAATGATTTTGCAAGAGAGTAAACAAAATCTGCCAATTGAATTTCTGTACATGAATGCAACCCTTGCACTCTTACCCTGATATATCAATAAATGAAGCAGGGCCAAAATGCTGAATAATTTAAAGAAAGTTTGGAATTAACATTCAGATTAGGGCTGCACAATTAATCAAATTTTGATCACGATCACGATTTTGGCTTCCCACGATAAAATTCACGTGATCGAGCGATATTTAAAATGCTTCATTCCGTTCATAGAACGCTCTGTATCAAAGTTTTTTTTTTCCAAAGCTCCGTAAACCACTCTCTGATCACGTACCTCCATGAGCCAATCAGTTCTTCCCTGCACCGCACAGTTTAGTTTAGATGTTGACAGTCCCAGAGGACAGAGTAAGGTGAGGAAAATTCCACAACAGATAGCAGTCGGTCATAAGTCGTCACGAGGTTTACCAGTTTACCAGTAAACGCAACATTTAGTCCCGTCTGTGTTGTTTTTCAGACAACAGCAGTGACCAGTGCTAGTTTGAGTCTTTTAGCTCATAGCTTTAGCGGCAGACTGTTGTAAGTCCCACTGTAGGATTCTTCTACAGTGAAATACAGTCACACTACACCGTTTAGCTGTCAGCATTTTGTGCAGCCCTAATTCAGATCATCACATCTACTGTTTCTATCTCAATATTTTGTTCAGACACAACTTACACAAAAGTAACAGCCAATACCTCAACTATGTAAAAGTTGCAACTTGGTTTGTCATGATGCGCAGCAGGCAGCCCCACAGCCGAACACTTTGTCTGTAAATCACACACAATACACAATCATACCATGTTTAGCTCTGGTCAGTGTGGCCCAAAGCTATCAGCCTTAAGCTATCATGCCACATACTGTGGGGAATCACTTAAAGTAGTATTCCGGCCAATTTTTACATTAATCTTGATCGCTATAGCTATGTGAGTACTTTCGATAGAAAAAACCCCGATCCGCTAGCAGCTAACGGCTATCAGCTAGCAGGGCAAGCTAACTACCGGCAGGTTTGATACGAGGACCAGGGTAGGTGAATTTAAACAATGTCTGAGTTGAAAACGCATCTTGTTGAAACGTAAGGGCCCTGTTCATGTGGCACAGACATATTAATTGCATTTTGTGTCTGTTAAGAAAAAAATCGTCATAAAGTGTCTTTATTTACGCGCAAAGTACAGTAGTCTTTGCCACTCCAGTGAGACAGTTAAGTGTTGAAAGCCTTGCTCAAGGGCACTTGAGTCAGTCAGTGGGGAATAAACAGTAGCTGAAGAGAGAGGGTTACTTATTGACTTACTCCGGTCAGTATGCTGATTGCTGAATCTTTAACCTTCTGGCCACAACTTCATCTCCGTAGCCTCTAGATTTATTTCCTCATCCTGCATACATTTTCCTCACAGAACAGCTTGAGTGCTTCTTCATATATAACCTCGAGGTGTACAGCTTCCAGAATAGCAGGTCTCTTGCTGAGCGGTCTTTGATGACTATCCCCTTCCACATTTTCAAGTGATTATGCAGCACACAATATGTGTCTCCTTCAATTATTTTGACTGCTTAACAGCAGACTGCACTCGCTGCGTTGTGCTGTCACCCTCAAAAAGTCAAACTCATAGACTTGGAGCTCACCAGATTGTTTTCTTCTTGTGCTGGCACACAGCACAGCAAGTGAACTGGCACTGAGCCGAAAATGCAGGAAAAGGCTACAGCTGAAAATAATCCCTCTCTGTCCCCCATTCTTTAAGTGGGTAAAGGGTAAGCGGACAGCCACACCGATGTAAACTGACGCTCTGACTGAAGCGCTATTAATCCAGATGTTGAATTAATTCCACTCCATTCTGTATGCAGCTGATATTTCTTTTAAGTCATAATACCCTGAATTATTCACATTTCCCTTCTGAAGAGTAATTTCTCTCTGAATTATTGAATTCCACAATTCTACCAGTCTGCCTGATTGGCGTGTTAACACAGCAACTGTGCCTTCAACATCTCACACATTACTTTGTCTTTTATATACAGCATATAATTGGTAGAACCACATTTAATTCCCTTTGAACTTCTACCATCATAAATCATAGGATGTGTCATCATTGTTAAGATTAAGGAAATATGTCACTTTAATGTTGCCTTGTCATTTTTCAATATGTTCACCTATGTGGCTTGTTACTGTAGCTGTCACCTCCAGACATTATACTTGAGTGTGTATTACTGCTATTTTGACTTTCTCACTCTTTAACAGTGAATGCAATGACTAATATTTCCAAGAATGGAAACCACCACTCCAACTATGGAGTACATTTTCTCAGGAGTACACTGCTCACAGATGTGACACTGCTGGGACATTTCTCGAGACCAAATGTGACACTTCTGGTATGATTTTGTTCTTTTTCAAGGTGTACATTTCCAGCTAAGCCTACTGCATTGTGCCCAGGTACAGTATAGTACCTCAAAAGGTAAAATTAATCTATTTTCTCAGAATGAATTCTTTTTAAATTCGGCATGATTTAACTGAGTGAGCAACAAACCATTTGATTCATGACAAAGAGTCTTGAAAACCAATACATTTTCTTGAAATTTGCAGTAAACATGGATAGTCGCCAGATAATGAATGCTAATGTTTATGGTGATCCCCCGAGTTCCTGTAGAGCCATCATTTCACAAAAAAATCTGCACTAGTAATACACACCTTCATGCTACACAGAGAAAAAAAAACTTTTTCCATGTTGGACACACCATTAGCTTTCCCCTAGTGCCGCCCTTGGGACAAACGCTCATCTTTGCACACAATATATATTACAATTAAACAGGAACATTCTATGAAATCTACTGAGCACATTCAAGCTTCAAGGGGGTGAACCCTGCTGATTTAATTACTATGGCCTTTCCTCTGGCACAATGCATCACCAAGACAAGCAAAATCCTCAGTATGTTTGTTCACTTTCATATACAGGGTTTTGGACTTTAAGTCTTGTTTGTCAAAACCCGCCTGGCATTATTGTGGCATTATACACCTCCAGCAAGGAATATTGCTGGAGGCCAAAACCTAATTATTTTTCTGACCTTTCATGCCAAATAACCTGATCCACATAAATTGTTTACAAATCTCTGTTGTGCATACATCATTATACCTCATTAATACTCAAGGGCCACGCCCCACCACAGAGGCTTGATGGTGTCCTGCTACTCAGCATTGTTTCGGATTTCTTATAGGGATGGATGGGATGGGTGAATGGGAGTTGGGAAGGGTACTGAAATCTTTCAAATTATTATGTTATGATTATGTTTACACTTTATTTCAGCCTTCGCAAATACATTAAAAACCATTGTCTGCTAAATTAGATAAATCAAAATGAGATAACATTAAAAAGTGTGGCTCAAGAGAGCGCCACTACTACTACTAGCTTAAATTTAATAAAAAATATCCAAGGGAAAGGCCAAACACAGCTGGCCATGATGTTTGACTGACAGGTGACCTTTGGGAATTGCAGTACAGAAACAGAACAACAATGAACATATAGCCCCAAAGATGAAGACAACAATGATGAAAAGAATGATTATAAATAACATGTCTGCAAAAAGTGCCTCCCTCCTGGAAACATCAGCTGAAGAAAATAAACTAAGATTGAGGCAGCTCTGAAGTATTAATTTGGCCCTTCTAAATGCTGGTTGATTATCTTCATACATTTCAACATGGAGTACATGACTTTGTATTGGTTGCATGTCAGTGAGGGAAAAGAGACATGACATTCTGACAGAAAATGTTGAGCAGGAAAGGACTGGGGCTAAAAAAGCCTTGCAGTTGTTTCACAGAGTGCTCGGCTCCCAGCAGCTCCCCAACATCGCTCTCATGAATATGAATGCTGCTTAACCCCTGGGAGGAAAGCTGTCATGTCAGACACAACTGCAGCATTGGCAAATTTCTCCAGACAGATCCCAGAGCCGGCTTTTACAACAGCATGTCCAGCACAGGTGACTCAGTCTGTCTGCACTTTAACACGCAAATACATTTTTTTTTCTCCAGACAACAGTATTTAGATTTTCTCAACCTTGTGAGAAAGTGATAATACACACTGGGACAGTACAGTTAAGTCTTAAGTGAAAAAAAGTAGCCTGAGCATTACAGATGGATCATTGGAAAGACATAACTGTCTAATCCTTCTCTTATCATTTAACACAACAAATAAGATACAAAGCACATTTTAGAGGCATTGCTTAATGGAAAGACATGAATGAATTGGAACAAAATGAATGCATATCAGCTGTGGCCAGCACAAACTGAGGCAAAAACATGTTGGCGCGAGTTGGGAATGTGTCAACTTAAAAAAAAAAAAGAATACATTTAGATTTAAAATACAACATTATCGATCCCCGTGAAGGAAATGATCGGGTAAAGAAACATCCTGTTAAATATTCTCTTTATTACGCCAATGTTTAAGTGGTCAATAGATCAGTTGGTCTTTGTGAATTTGACAGTCCTCTTTTGAGTTTCTTCATTCTCATGTTACTTAAGTATTCAGAGTTTTTTTTTTTTTTTTCAGTGCAACCTGGCAAAATGCAAATCACTGACTTTATGGAGGTAAAAAAATATGTTCCACTTGTGGCTCTATACTTGCTGTAGCCTGTCCACTGCTGCCAGTTGAGTGATAGTGTAAAAAGAAGGGTAGAGGTAATACAAGAAAGCTAACATAGGTTCAGCTAGAGCTGTACGCTTTCATAGAGCTGGGAACTTGTCTTTTGTCATGGAGCTTCCCTGACACAAACAATGCCAAAAGCGAGGTCTGGAGGACAGACCATAATTTCAGGCACAGTGGGAAAAAAATGATGTTAGTCAGCAAGCTCAGTCACAGCATACCTGTGATTCACAGACAGGTACACCTGCCACAATGTTGGTGCCTCGAAGGGGTATCTGGGACAGTTTACAGTGACAAGTCTAAAGCAGCATGTTCCCTCAGCTGACGCTTGATGCCGACTGGCGAAGATGGAGCTTGTCTCACACAGCATTGAAATACCAGAAGAACAATGTGTGGACAGATTCTGGGGCCTTGGAGGCAATCATGAGAGGCTCATTTAGCTGGCAGGCCTTGTGGAGTCAATGCTTTGCTCTGTTGGAAGATTTGTGTGTGATCAGTCAACATATGCGTTCCTAATTATCCCCATGTTGCATATCCTCAAATGTTGGGATATATTTCATTTTCAATAACTAAGCGTAATGACAGGTCAGATTTCTTTGTGAGGTTGGTTTTGGACTTGAGACTATAAACAATTACATAACTGCGATTATTGCTGATAATTAATCACCAGGAGAAAGAGAGAAATTAACACCGTTTTCAAGTGAGCAGCATAATAGCTGATAGAAAAGATAATATGTGGCTTTAACAAGTATAAAGACAGTATGGTTAAGGAGCTTTTTCAAGCTGTGAAGTTTTAAACAGTTTTAAAGACCAATATAAAGAGATGTAGAACATGCTAAGTATAACATTATTGCAAAGATGAAGGCACAATGAAAATAGTGCGCCTCAGGAACACAACTTAACGCACAGAGATGGTTTAAACAGCTGCAGTAAAGACTTGAGTGTCTTAACAACCTGTGAAATATGACCACTGTGCTCCGTCTCTGGAGAACTGAAATCTCATTTATGCAGGTTGGGAAAAACATTCCGCACAAGCACATATTGTGCACTTGACATTTCTGAAACTGATAACACCTCGTCCATTTTTACCACTCCTTTCTACGGACCATAACAATGGTTTCTGCTTGCTAGCCCATTAACTACAAATCACATATGGTTCATATTATTGCCAACTTCCCTACTTTCAAAGCAGCGTGTTATTTCAGGAAATTGTGAAAATTGAGTTGCAAAAGGTTATAATTAGCTTGACAAGGAAGTGCCCCCGTAATATTAAGCCTGGACTCCCCTCAGGCCCCCCGATCTGTGGCAAATATTTTCGATCTCAGCCGACTTTAGCCTACTGTGTTGAAATCCTTAACTTGTTCTGAAATCTCCGAGAGGCAACTTGTTGCCGTAGACAGCGGTGGAAACAATGAGTGAAAGTTGGAGAGAGGAGTGCCAGGAAGAGAGTTGTATTGGAGTACATAAAGCGTATTGCTCTCTAAAAGATTAACAATGTCATGACTGAATATTTAGCTGATTTTGAAAATGTAGAATTATCAAGTCACATCTCACAAGATTTCAGAGCAAGACTTCTAAATGAAAGAGGCTTGGTTTGACAATAACAAACAGACCGGATCAAGTGTAAGGTAAAGATTGTTTTATTTCTCTATAGGGTCCGTTCCATAATGTTGTCAGACCACTTGTCAGTGGCAAAAACAAGCACTTGTTGTGGACGTACATTGATGGTGCGTAATTGTCCCGAGCAATTACATATCAGTTCATTTTGCTGCTGCCAGCTGCAGCGCTTTCTCCCAATACTGGATCAATTTAAAAAAAAAAAATAGTTGTCCCCATTAGTCACTGAGACACAAAAACATGGGAAAATAGGGTCCAGGTTGAAAAATACCGACATTTTCCTTAAAGTCCAGGGGCCAAATAATAACCCAACATGGTCAATATCAAAAGGGTAATGTAAATTATCAAATTAATTGCATTAATTAAAACCGTGTTCGGCAACCAACTCACAAATCTAGGATTTCAGCCAGCAAGGACAGGTTTCATACGTTCCCTGTTTGCAGCTGCATTACCATGCAGGCATAACTTTGATAAAAGATAATGAAAACTCAATATTCCCAGGTGATACATTACCCATCTGAGGAACCTTTCATTTCTACTACATGATGATTTGTATACCACTGAAAATAATGGATGGCAGGAAATCAATCTACAGAATGTATTGCATACTTTGAAAAATGTTTGGCAGTTATGTTTATTTTATACATCAATCTATTCTGTTGCTAAACCCAAATCAGTGTGCTGCATATTAAGATCAGGTTACATGTTTCTTTGCCATGGCTGTTGATATGTCTTGATATTTGTACTATATGTGTTAATCTTTGTCTAACTGTGTATTTTTATTTTATTTTTATCTTCCTTTTGAGCGGAACTGTTCGGGAAAACAAAATGAATTTCAGTGTAAACTGCCAATAAAGTTGTATCGTATGTAAACCACAGGGCAATGTGCAGATCAACCACCAGAGTTAGCTCATTCCGAAGTAATACATACTCCAGCATTTCATTTTAGCGGTAGCGTGTCAATATACTAATAAAAGGCTTTGTTCTGACATTTTACATTTTGCAGGTTGCTAATCCTGCTACATGTTGTTGTGGATCATGTCTATCCTCGTCCCCTCTACATTGGCAGGAAGAGCTTAGGATCAGTTGTGTCTCGATAGGCAGGAGGCAGGAAGAATTTGCTGAGGGAAGGAAGGATATGAAGTGGAGGGGTGTTTGTGTGAGTGAGGGATAAGCAGGGCTGGATACGTGACAAGAAACGGGATCAATGGGAGGAAAGAAAGAGATAGGGAAAAAGAAAATCCCAAACCTAAGAAGAGACAGATGCTTCACAGCCAACAGTGCTCCACCTCCAACACAAACAAGGATGATGGTTAGAGGGGAGGCAGAGAGGGGCAGCGGTTGGTAAAGAGACAGAGTGGGAGAGCTTCCCTGACTGAGTTGATGTCCATTATCAGAAAAGTTCTAACGCTCTTGTTTTTTTCCTTCCATTTTGGTCTGCCATTCTCTCGCAAAGTCCATAGAACACTGTTAGGCTATTATATAAGCTGCAAAAAATGGGCTAGAAGGGCAGTGGAGAGATAAAAGACAGAACAGTGCCATAATGGTTTAATGAGCACATGGTATTTTTGTTTTGGTTTTTAATGACTACAGGTTTGTTTATTGAACATTTTCCTGCAGCACAGTATAGTGGCAATGATCACAGACAAAGACACTCTCACGTATTGATGTTATTTCATTAATTTTCATGTCTGGCACACAGTGTGCCCTGCTTTGAAAGTCAACAAGTTTTATAATGTCAATTGTGAGCTGGGAGAAATTTTTTTGAATTGATAATGCAACAGGGGAGGATTTCTTTAAAGGTCCCATGGCATGAAAATTTCACTTTATGAGGTTTTTTAACATTAATATGCGTTCCCCCAGCCTGCCTATGGTCCCCCAGTGGCTTGAAATGGTGATAGGTGTAAACCGAGCCCTGGGTATCCTGCTCTGCCTTTGAGGAAATGAAAGCTCAGATGGGCCGATCTGGAATCTCCTCCTTATGACATCATAAGGAGAAAGGTTACCTCCCCTTTCTCTGCTTTGCCCGCCCAGAGAATTTGGCACGCCCATGAGAAAGAGAGAGACATCATGGCTTGAAAACAAGCAAAGCATGGCAGTTGGTCAAGGCCACACCCCCACCCTCCCTTGCCCCCCCTCTCTCCTCTCAATAGCATTTAAAGCTACAGACACAGAAATGGCACATTCTAAGTAAAGCTCATTGTGGGACTGGCTCTAGTGGCTGTAATTCTGCACCAAGGAATTTTGGGAAAGAGACTTCAGATACAGTATTAGGGGACCACAAAGCACCCAAAAAGCAGCATGTCATAGGAACTTTAACATGCGGTGTAACATTGCAGTTAATATGGTTAAAATAAAAAATCTTAATTTAGGATTGTACCTTACATAAGACCTTTCTGTAAAAGTAAAGAGTACTTTATAAGTTTGGTGATATTTTATATACTTATTGTCAACAAACAAACTCATGAAATGACCAAAACCATCAATAAAGTTACCCTACTCACAGGTATAGTTTGTGTAAATTTCCTGCTGCCGAAAATCCTCAATAGAGCAAACAATCTGCTGCTGGAAATAGTCCCAAACAAAAGTATATGTATATGTGAAAATCGTAGACCCTCATACATTACTCTGTGAAGTGCAGGTCACAGTGCACTAATTGTATATATGAATAAATAACAGGCTTGCTGCTCTCTGTTGGCAACTCTTACGATTCTACATACTGTATATACAGATCATCAAAGCTTTGTTGAGTCGGGGAGATCCTCCATGGTGAAAAATTCTTTAGTACACTAGAAGGAAATGTTTCTGGCAGCAGCAACAATGGTTTGGTTGGGCTGAATACAAGCAGAAAAAACAAGGCCCTTAGCATGAGCAACAATAGTCACTAAGGTTGAACAGACCGAGAAAAACAAAGAAAGACAAAAGCACCACCTTTGCTCTGAGGTGCTTAGCAACAACAAACCTTCAGGATGCAGAAGAGCTTGACTACAGTCTGTGCTGAAAGCTGCTGTTCCGTTATCAGCACACTGCCTCCTTTAAAGTGCTCATATTATGCTTTTTGGCTTTTTCCCTTTCCTTTCTTGTGTTATATTTTTTTTGTGTGCATGTAATAGGTTTACAAAGTGAAAAAGCCCAAAGTCCACCCCAAAGGGACTTACCATCTCCAACAGAAAACACTGTTCACAAACTGCTCCAAACAGCTCTATTGTAGTCCAGCCTTTACTTCTGTGACGAACATGACTCACTTTCTAACACAAGTTAACATGCTCACCTAGCTGCTAGGGTGGCACGCCCTCATACTCTGCTTCTGACTGGGTAGTAGTCCTTACCTAGCTACTGCACATGTGCGACTCCCAACAAAGATGGAACAGAAGTGAGATGCCTCACTCTGTAGCTAAAACAGAGAGCTCAACACACAGGGTGAAAAGAGGAGCTGCAGCAATGTGCAGTACAACAAAAATATGGTGTTTTTTGAAAATGAAACCATGTAAACCTATTCTGACAGAACCTCTAAATACAATTATGAACCTGAAAATGAGTAGAATATGAGCACTTTAATCTGGTGAAATCTCATCAGAAGCAGCCGCCGTAACCTTCCGTTTCTGCTGCATGACCACTTCCTTTGCAATTTAACAGATATGTCCTTCTGAGAAAAGAAGCCAGAGAGTGGAAATAGGGAAATGACACGTGGCTGTCATCCGTTCTCACGGAAAGAAGTCTCCCTACAGTGGGAGCTGAGCGGAGGGACCACCCACCCAACATGCCTTCATCATACACTGGTTACAGAATATTAGCCAAACAAAATTGTCACTCATCTGGCGATAGCAATGTGCTTTCCTACGATGTGACAAGAGTGTGTGTCGATAAAATATTAAGTTGTTACATTTTACTAATTTAGAGGCTGGCTAGTATGTTAGCTTCCTTGCTAGGGGGCCAATTGTTTAGCAGTGCAGACGGTGCATAGAGAGGGAGGTCTATTACGGTCTTTATTCTAAATTTCAAGGTATAGGATATTAGTTTATTAACGTTAGTTTATTTTGTAATGTGCAGGTATATAGATCTTTTAAAAGACATGTTATTGTTGACCCTTTAACCCTGTTTGAGTAATGTTTGCTAAAAACTACGGTGCCCAGATGTTTGAGAATATCAATGTTTGGTATTAATTGTATCCAATGCAATATTAGACATTGCATTGGATACAATCATATCTTTCAAATCGGATGCAATGTGTGAGGGTAAAAAATACATTGTCCTCTCTGAAACCCTGCACAACTGGGGTCCCGCAAGGATCCATTCTGGGACCCTTCTTGTTCAGTATTTACATCAATGATCTTCCGGCTGTGTGCAAGGGCGTAGAGATCATCATGTACGCAGATGATGCCGTCATCTACGTACATGGGAGGGATATGGAGCCACTAAATTGTCCTCAGCCATGGATAAAATAAGTAATTGGCTTAAATCTTCTTGCTTAACACTAAACACTGAAAAAACTGTTGGAATGTATTTCGCTAAGTCCAACAAAGTTAAAGATATGCCTAACATCTATTTCAATGGACAAAAAAATTAACATTGTGACAGAGATAAAATATCTAGGTGTCCATTTGGACCAAACTCTAAGTTTTAAAAAACATATTAAAAGAATGTGCAACTCTATTAAATATAATATCTCTATCTTTAGACACATTAGGAATAGTTTGACAATTGAAGCATCTTTCATGTATTTTAATGCCATGATCTCACCACACATCACCTACTGTTTGTCCTGTTGGTCTCAGGCCAACGAGATTACACTCAAATCCCTCAGATCGGTCTATAACCAAGCGGTAAAAGTGCTTGACAGAAAAGCCTTGCGCTATCATCATTGTAATATTCTGAGTAAATATAAAATATTAAGTTTTGATTCCCTAATTAGATATACAAACTTAAGAACCGTTTTCAAAATTGTTAATAATATTGCACCACCCTCAATGAAAAAATTCATAGAACTTTATTCTGAACATACGAACAGAACATCGCGCTCCAGTGCTCACAAAAATTGTGCTATCCTGAAAAGATCCTCTGCCTTTGCACAGACAGCTTTCTCATTTAAAACCATTAAACAATGGAATCAACTCCCAGGCAGTCTAAAGTTGTCTGTAGATTTGAATAATTTCTCTCGAAACTTAAAGAAATACATCCTCGATAACCAGCTATGTGAGCATCAGCACACTTAAAAGTTTACAAATGTAATATTGAAGTAAATGTTTTTGACTATGTTGTATATATTTTAAGCTGTGATGGGTTTTTTTTTATTAGTTTTTTATTTAAACATCTGATTAGTGTTTACCTAATCTTGCATGTATTTGTTAGTGCTACTGACAGTTATTTGTAATGTAATGTTTTACTATTGTGTGCACCTGCCCGGGGACTGCAGATGGAAACTAGCATTAGCTAACTCTGGTACAAAACATCTTTTCGTAAGATTAATGTATTTTGTACATTGTCCCTGACAAATAAACTAATTAAATAAATAAATAAAATAAATAAATGTTTCTTAGCATCATAGGTGTGAAAATCAAATCTTTAAAAAACAATTGCTCTGGGGGGATCACGTGACCAGCCACCACTATGGTTGCAATAGACTGAGGCTCCCACACTCACCTCCATATTTCATTAAATAACCAGGACTTTTTCTTCGACGCCAAACCGTTTTGTCTGTTATCACGGTGACTCAGTAAAACGCCTGCAGGCACGCAGTCTCGCTGTCGCCTAAACTATTTACTCGTTCAGAGAAATTTGTTAGCATGGCAGCGGTTAATGGAACGTTAGCTAATGGAGCAACTGATGTGAACGCGTTCTATAACATGGAGGACTTAATCGCTCAGGTTTTGGACAGGCAGCTAAGTGTGCTTGAAGGAAGTTGTGGTGTGTGAGCCGGAGCAGTCTGACTGCGTCACATTCGCGGTCCAGCGGCTTCGGGTGCGTGAAGGGACTCAACACGAACTACACGCTGAACGCAACTCGGACTCGTTTAGCCGCCTGCCCGCCCTGGGAGTGATCCACGGAGGGAGAGAGTTCGCCTTCGCTGCAGCCGCGGAGCCGGGGGTCTGCGGTCTCAGAGGGTTAGGGGATTTATTTTACTTTTTATGCTTTTGTCACACCTTGCTCAGAGCTAACAGTTCACCCTTTGCTACAGATTTGTTAGCAAAATCCGGTAGGGTACTCGAGACACGTATGCGTGTACATTTTGAAGATGGCTGAGCTCTCAATCCTTTCAGTCAACATCAGGGGGCTAAACGGGCCGATCAAAAGAGCTAAATTCCTGGACTATTTAAGAAGGAAAAACATAGATGTGGCGCTTATACAGGAGTCACATTTACGTAAAAGAGATGTGAATCGTCTACAAAATAAATACTTTAAGGTTGCTGCCTCATCTAGTGACGACACCAAAACCAAGGGCTGTCGCGGAAATGTGCACTCACCGCAGACAAAAGCAGCAAAGACTTATCAGGCAGGATATCTTATATATGTACCACGATAAGGAGTAGGAAATAGCCTTTGTTTCGGTATACGCACCGGCTACATATAATGAAAGTTTTTTCCCACGCATAACCAATGAATGCTCTCTCTCAATGAATATTCACTAATCATAGGGGGAGGCATGAATGCAGTACTTGATTTAAATAAGGAGAGATCAGGGGTTAATCACACGAAAGCCCAAAAACGCATATCGGACATGTTTAAAGCAGTTGTGGAATCTTACAGATATATGGAGGATACACAATCCCACTAGCAAGGATTACACCTTCTTTTCCACATGCCACCTCACCCACTCCCACATTGATTATATGTTTTGCTCCAGTGAGCTTAAGACAATGTTCCACACGATAGCAAAAGAACCAGCAATTCTGTCTGATCACAATGCGCTGATAACCACATTCCATTGTAATATGTTAGGAGAAAGATCTAGAAGATGGCAATTTAATAATTCCCTTCTCCAGAACACAGCTTTTGATACAGAATTTAGAACCAAACTGGCTGAATTTATATCAATTAATACCGACTCAGTTTCTGACCACGCACATACATGGCAAGCAACTAAAGGATTTATTAGAGATTTTACATCCTCCTTCGTGGTCAATTTGAAGAGGAAAAGAGAGGCAAGGATAGCGGAGTTGGAAGAACACTGTAAATTTAAATCTCTTAAAACTTGTTTTTCTAAATCTACACAAACTATTCTAGTCACAAGTCGAACAGAGCTGAATGATCTGCTAAGAAGGAGAGCTGAGTTCATAATGCACAGAGTGAACAGCTGTAAACCAAGCAAATTGCTTGCTCTGAAATTAAAACAAAGAAAATCCAGAGCTACTATCAACAGCATCCGCACAGACCGAGGTATCTCAACAAATCCTAAGGATATCAGCGCCACTTTTCAATCCTTTTACTCAAAGTTGTACGAGTCCTCCTGCAACCCAGATCCGACACAGTGCCAGAAGTTCCTAAAAGTACTAAACCTGCCTCTCCTTGACCCAGAAGAGGCAGAAGAACTGGGTAAACCGATAACCTTAGAGGAACTTAAATCAGCATTAAAAACAGTTAAAAATGGGAAAACACCAGGGTTGGATGGAATTCCTTCAGAACTTCTACAGCATTTTGACATATTAGGACCTACCATATTACAAGCTTTAACTTCAGCCATAGAGAAGGGTACTTTCCACCAAAAAACCAACACCGCGCTGATTTCTGTTATGCCAAAGAAGGGTAAAGATCCTACAGATCGCTCAAATTACAGGCCCATCAGCCTCATCGGGACTGATATTAAGTTTTATTCCAAAGTCCTGGTTCTCCGCTTAGAGCGCTTTATCGAGAAGCTAGTCCACCCTGACCAATCAGGTTTTATACCCAAGCGTCATGCTGCAGACAATGTACGCAGACTATTTCATGTAATAGAAGAAGCCAAAAACCTTCCAACAACGGCAGCAGTTTTATCAGTGGACGCGGAAAAGGCTTTTGACCGCCTAGAGTGGAACTACTTGTGGCAAGTAATGGAGAGGCTTGGTTTGCGGGCCAAATTCATTGACATGGTGCACACTTTATATGCGAATCCTACGGCCATAGTCTCAACCAATGGACTGCACTCTCAGCCGTTTCCCATTAAGCGGGGCTCGCAACAGGGATGTCTCTTGAACCGTTAGCCCAAGCCATAAGGCAAAATAAAATCTGTAATATCCAGATTAAATCCAGTAGCAGCTCAATATCATTATTTGCAGATGATATCTTGTTGTACATTGCTGACCTTGAGGACTCTGTTCCAAAAATTCTTAAGATTTTCAATAATTTGGCTCAATCTCCGGCTATAAAATTAACTGGAATAAATCTAACCTTTTATTGAACAACATGCATGTGGCATCAGCCATTAGTGTTACAATACCAACCCAAAGCAAAATTACATATTTGGGCATCACCATACATGCATCCCTACAGCGATTTGTCCAGGACAGCTATGAAAATATATTATGTAGTCTTCAAAGGGATCTGGCCAATTGGTCTGCGCTGCCGGCATCACTACGCTCCAGGATTGCTGTTGTTAAAATGAACATAGTTCCTTGTGTGAATTTCTTAAGTACAATGATCCCCTTACCCCCACCGATAAATTTCTGGAAGAAACTTGATACCTTAATTCGGCAATATATTTGGAATAATAAACAACCTAGGCTAAAATACTTTACCCTGCAAGGTACCTCAAACATGGGAGGCTTGGCCCTCCCCAACCTTAAAGTGTATCACAGAGCCTTTCAGCTACGGGCCCTCAGAGTGTGGATGGACCCCTCATCTACAGTGCCATGGAGAGAAATAGAGCAAAACCTCACTGGAAGTCTAAGACTGCAAGACCTTGCCTTTGCAGGTGTGTGTCCAAAAATGTGTATGCTAGCCTATGGCCCTATTATCACCAACACATTGACTAACTTTAAACAGGTGGATGAGCAACTATGCTACACCAACAAGTGGCATCTGGACACCCCAATTTGGCACAATACACACTTAATGTCTGGTAACAAACCCTTTGCTTGTAAGCAGTGGATTGACAGAGGCATGTATACTGTAAACCAGCTATTCAATGAGAAAGGTATGTAGAGTTTTGAAGACCTAAGAGCTAGTTTTGAGGTCCCCAGGACATCCTTCTTCTTGTATCTGCGCTTAAGAGCAGCCCTAAAATGTTATGGAGTGCCATGGGGAAACAGTCTTGAGCCGCACCCAGTTATTAAATGGTTTGTTGATTTTCCTGTGAGAGGATTAGTGTATAGGATAAGTATCCATAGGATAACTCCTAATAGCAAGGAAATGGGAGCGAGAGCTGAGCCCTGAGGGGAACGCAATTAATTGGGAGACAGTTTGGGACAACATTTTCCATTGTTCCAAGAACCCAAATCACCAGCAGATCCACTTCAACATATGTCATAGGACATACTGGACTCCTCAGAAGAGATACATCTCTAAAGTTATTCCCACTCCCTATTGCACGTTCTGTCAACCTGAACAAACTGGAACTTTCCTGCACATGGTCTGGGAGTGTGAAGAAGCGCATGAGTTCTGGAATAAAACAACATCAATATGTGATAGGATGTCGAATTCCTACTGACCCGGTTGTTTTGTTACTTAATGACGACTCTAAATTACACCTGCTTGGGAGACAGAAGAAAGTTTGGCCAACCGGCTAAACCGCAACCAAGAAAATGATAGCTCAATGCTGGAGAATTAGAGGAGAGTGACTAGGCAAGGTATGATTTCTGTTTTTGTTTTTGCTTATTTGTTTGTTTTTGTTTTCCTTGAGACCGCAGAGGGTGGGGTTGGGGGGTGGGCGAGGGTTTGTCTTCTTGTTCAATTGTGTTTATCTGTTCTGTATGTTCAAAAATATAAAATAATAAAAAATGGATCAAAAAAAACAAAAACAAAACAATAGCTCTGTAATGTACTGTGTTGAAAATTACAGAGCCTCATACATTACTCTGTGCAGTGCAGGTCACAGTGCACTAATCATATATGAATAAATTAAGTTTTGCTGCTCTCGGTTAGCAAATCCTACGATTCCACATATATACAGATCAAAGCTTTGTGAAGTCAGGGAGATCCTCCATGGTGAAAAATGCTTTAGTACACTGAAAGGAAATGTTTCCGGCAACAGCAACAGGGGTTTGTTTGGGCTGAACACAACCAAAAAAAAATGAGGCCCTTAGCATGCGCAACAATAGTCACCAAGGCTGAACAGACCGAGAAAGACAAAAGCACCACCTTTGCTATGAGGTGCTTAGCAACAACAAACCTTCAGGATTCAGAAGAGCTTGACTACAGTCTGTGCTGAAAGCTGCTGTTCGGTTATCAGCAGCAATCTCATCAGAAGCAGCTGCCATCACCTTCCGTTTCTGCTGCATGACCACTTCCTTTGCAATTTAACAGAAAGCTCCTTCTGAGAAAAGCAGCCAGAGAGTGCAAATAGGGAAATGACATGCGGCTTCAAGCTTCATGATCCTATCTCGCAGATCGAAAATCTCATTTGTACAACTACGAGATGTCCCGCTGGAGAATTTCTTTTGACCATGTTTTGTACAGCAAACAAGCAATTTCTTCACTCAATTGTGAATTATCAGTGTAATGGGATTTTCATCAGCCTAAGGTGGCAACCAAAGCCACTCAGCAGTGACAGACTTTTTGTTTTAATGTCAATGCTGTCATAAGATAGCTCGCTCTCGCAGTAATGTGCATTTCAGTGGCTAGACGTGGCTCCCATCAACCAATTACCATAGTTTGTTTGACAGGCTCTAATCTGTGTGCAGTATATCATGGATTACTGTTCATAAAAATGAAGCAAACCGTGCTTTTGATGTACTCTTCACAGGTGATGACTTATTGACAAAGTCATTATGTTGTCTTGTATTAGTCAGGCTATGCATGTTTATGATAAATAACATGATGCCAAATTGAAAGAGTCTGTCTTTGGCTAAATGATGAATAGCAGGAGTCCTCTCCTGTCCAATGTGTCTGATTGTCTGCTGAATCGACTCACTCACACTGTCAGGTGGCTGTGGTATGCTTCAAACTCATAATTTCAAAACTGCACCAACACCACTGTCACGAAGCATAGGTTTATTTTCTTCTGCCAGCACCTCCGGAAATATATGGATGCCCTTTCCTGCATTTTTCTATTATATATTTTTAACATTATTTTTGGGCATTTAGGCATTTTTTTATAGGACAGCTGAAGACATGAAAGGGGAGAGAGAGAGGGGGAATGGCATGCAGCAAAGGTCGGAGTCGAACTCACGGCCGCTGCATCGAGCATTAAACCTCTATATATTGGTGTGCGCTCTACCAGGTGACCTACCCAGGCGCCCGATTTTTCTATATACATTTATGACTACTGCGTGACTAACACATTATCATTAAAATAATCATACTACTTCATTCATTCATAATAGTGAAACATGATTTGGTGTATTATTATGGCACTAAACCTGCAGAACATTAAATCTTATTTTCATTTTCATAGAGCTCAGATTTAGTTGTTACATATGTAACTGCTTCTACAAACTATAAAGTGCAAGCAATACTCCAAAGAATGTGGAATATAATTTTAGCAGCCAGCAACCCATATCAATCGCATGAATAATACTGTGCTTTAAGGCCAAATTTTTTCAGAAGAACATTATTAAGATAAACTATACACCTGATTTTGTTATGGTGCCTGATATCACTGTCAGCTGTGGACTGTGTTTTTTGATGAGCTAGTTTGGAGGGGTACAGTATGATTGAAGTACAAAATTTCCAATTCTAGCAAAGAAATCAGGATTTGTATGAGAGAAAGCTCATCCAGAGGGGCAAAGTCTGGCAGAAATAAATTTCAAAAAATAGAAATCCCAATGCTCATGATACATGTGAGTGTATCTGGACTGGAATTAAACCCTCACTCCAAAATGAGCTTTATTTTAACTCCACTATGAAGTCAAACATATGGTGTACCATATAATTCAGTACTGTTCATGTAGTATTAACACTCCTCCACCCGATTTCATCCTGCATTTCATTACTACAGACCTTTTGGGTAAGTATGCATACTACAGTATTTCTCCCAAAATAAAACATTTTTTTCTTATTGTACTTTTCCTGATGAAATTGTAAAAAGTTTGGTTTTCATTATTTACAGTTCATATTTCAATGAACTTGTAATTACTTTTTTTAATCTCTCAATGGAATAATTGGTGAAATATCTGGTAGAAATAAGCCCATTCCAAACTGTATCTTAAATGTGGCACTACCCACATATTGGGCGTACAGTATGATGAAAGTCCTCTGAGCCTTGTTAAAGTGGGATCTATTGGCATTCTAATTAAGAGAAAATTAATGAAATATGACATGGAGCATCCTTCTTAATATTGCTTTACTTCTGCTAAAGGTGTTCAGAGACCAGAGGATTGCTCAGCCCCCTTATTTCCATGGTCCTCCTGGGGAAAGTGTAGTGTTCTTTAGTTTCATTTATTTTAACTGCCAGTGATGTTAAATCCATGATATGCTATGAATCTGGCTCAAGTAAAAAAAAAAAACATAACACAGTGCTTAATAATGTAGACAAATTCACAACAGAACCTAAGACAGGATCAAATAGTAACCATGGGCAACATATTTAATGCAGGAGAGCTCAATGAGTGCCCCAACAATCACAGCATAAAATACACTGAAATGTTGATCAGTGTGATCAATGCAGTGCCCTCTATAGCTGATCGGTTACCAGTAATTAAAAATATGTAGTACTGCAACATGTACCGATCAGCACTGCATGTGCTGATTGAAAAAGAAACTCAGTTTCCAAAGCAGAAAATTATGGAAGCTGTAAACGCTGACTGACTGTGGAAAGGGTTGTGTCTTCAAATAGCCTGATGGGGTAATTAGTGAGTGATTTATGAGTTGCTGAAGGTGTAATATATACAGTCAAACTGTACCGGCATCCTCCTGAACTATTTACGATGTGGAACACAACCAGCAAACGGCTGCACTGCACCAGGGTGACGACGCGAGCGTATGTTCTCACCCTGCTACACATTTCTGTGGAACAGCATGATGGCATGGGAGAGAGGGCTTGCATGTTTTGATGGGTAGCTTCTATCACTGCTAAAGTCCCATTTAGCAGGTTCCCTGATGAAGACGACAACCAGCAACGAGCCACAAAGTACTGAGGAAAGAACTGTGTTTATGCAAAAAGCCCCTGTCTGAATCCCAACAGCAGTGGCAGCAGTCCAGTCAGAGTAGCAGAGCACTACCCACTCCATCAGTGAATGCCACTGATAAGAGTATTTCACTGAAGCCATCAAGTTCTTTCTTCTCTCCCTCTTGCTTCCAAGAGACACTGGAGTTTATGTAATGGGTCACAAACCATCTAGGGATCTTAAAAGCGCTGAAACAGCCCCTCCAATTATACAGCTTTTTGGGTGGATAAGGAGAGCAGTGAGTTCACAAATATGTTTGCTGCATAATTTCAGGGTCAGTCCCATGAACTATTTATGGGAATAAGTAATAACATTATTGTAAAATTATTTTGAATTGGTGCTTTCAAGCTAAATCTTTAAATGACTTGGGGTTTTCGCCCATACAAACATTCCATGACAATCAGTTCATCAATACTGATTACTTATCAGGTGCAGAAGTCTGACAAGGCAAAAAACATCAGCAATCAAAGGATCATACAGGTTGTAAACAAATCCTCAGGTAAGCTTAACGTATTTGGAAGACAAAAAAAGGGAACAGTGAAACTATGACCCAAAAAGACATTGAGGTAGAAATGTTAGAACCATTATTTAAATCATTTTTTTTGCACAGGAAAAATGCCTGGTTGCAACAAAATCCACACATTAGCTTTGACTGTCTCAGTATGAGGCTAAATGGCCAAACTGCATAAAATACATCGCTTTTTCAGAGCCTCCAACATACAATTACGATGGTCGGCAATGAGCAGTTTCACTAGATGCAATTTCCATGTGTGTCCACTGGATTTCTGGTTAATTTCCTTTCCATGTGAAATGCATGCATACCTTTCCAAGATGAATTGGTTTTTGGCTAGAGTTGCTGAAGTAGTGAGTTTGCACTTGAATGACCACACCAGAAAGAATTATCAGACACAGTATCTCTATAGTTAACCTACTTCTCAATTTTCAGCAATACTTGTTTTATTTCCAGTATATTGCTACCTTCCATTGTAAAAATGTGACTTTATTGTTTTTGTCATTTACAGATGATTAGATAAGAGGCTGGTCGATCTTTTCAGAACATCCATTGTGCCCTAGTCTCGCATTGCCAGACCTTCCTGCAGAGCGCTGCTGCTGCGGAGGGTCTGAAACGTGCTCTGGTTTATTGGCATTTCTTTAAACCAATCACAATCGTCTTGGGCGGCGCTAACCATAGTCCTCATAAACCGACCAGAGTTTAAAATGCCAACACTGGCCGAAGTGAGGGGACATCCGGCGGAATTTCCGGTGGCACCTGAACAATCCCGGAAATGAAAGTCATCGATTATAGACTAATTGTGCAGCCATGAAAGGAAAATGCTGACTAAATTAAGAATATTTATGACTTATAGAAGCCTTTTTTCTACCGATGTGAACATTACATCTCTGATTAGGATCTACATGGAGGACATCAGATCTCACTTGTTTGTGTTGAACTATTAAAAGATTACAAATGACAACTGGGCCTTCCTGAGGCACCAGCCTGGCTGTGGAGGGTGGGTGTGATATGGGTGTCAACTCTACATTCCTGAGGCAAGCACAAACATCGCCCGGGTGAATCTACAGTACATCTCTTCTCTTCACCACTGCTGGGCCTCTCCTCCATAAAAATGAGACAGTTACCCTCACGACAGACTGGGAAGGAACACAAGTAGCTTCCTGTTGTGACGAGGGCATGTTATTCACCCTTGGATGCTGTCAAACAAAAGCCAAGTTTATTACTTCCTCCCAGGGTCCTCTTGGGCCATCCTACTCTGTTATACTGATAAATGGGTTTGCCAACTAAAAGTCTTGCAAAATAAAATGTATGTATCACCATCATATTCAAGTACGAGACAAAGACCCAAGGGCAGTGAGAAGGATGAGCACTTCATGAAAATAAACTCATTAGCAGACTGAATGATAATCTGTGATCACTATGCTCCTGGCTTGGCCTAAGGCATGCATATTAAGTGATTATCACAGCCTGGAAACCTAAACCCTGGGGAAAACTTTTAATATACGTTGTGTTGAACGGTTCCATTCATTAAAATGTATCATTCACAGGGAGGCAGTTTCACTCAGAGTCAATAGCAGTTGTGTTATAGATGGGAATCAGCAGTTCTGGAGAGAGAAACCCGAATGCTGTGTGGGGATTAGACTCAAACAATGACAAATCAATTCTCCTGTGAGGTGTCCTACTTGTAATGCATGTCAGAAGCACGTCCTCTTGGTCTCTAAATGCTGACAATGAAAATGGTACACATTTAAAAAAAGAATTCTCTCAAGTCCTCATTTTTGAAATTTAGGGCTGACCTGAATCATATTTTCAGCTCGACTACATCACTTTGAAGTTTGATTCATAATCCCCAGAGGATGAATCATGATGGTTTTGGTGCCATTCTGAACCCTATACAGTAGATCATCAGGCCCATATGTCCATTAAAAACGAATGTATCAAATGGGTATGTTGATGGTTAATTTATTCCAATACGGTCTCACGGCAGTTCGTGAAATGGTCACGTTATTGATTCACGTACACAGACACGTTCATCTCGTTTTTTTTCCGGGTACTCAGCACGGAATGGGAAGCATCTATATGGCGGTTGGGTTTAGGAAAAGAAGACTGGGGAAAGGACACGTCACACGCCGGGACACGACCCGCGGTCTCTGGGGGACACGCGACAACTACGGGACGGTTGGGTTTAGGAAAAAAACAACGGGGAAATGAATCATCACACGCGGGACACTATCCCCGGTCTCCGGGGTGAAAGTCCTGTGTTGTCTGACCCGTCCACCACCACAATCAACCTCCCTGCGCGGATTTTCGCCTTTTCATACTACTCGCTACCGTAGTCGTGCTGTGATCACGAAAGATGCTTCCCATTGAAATACATGACATTAAAATTTGTGTTCACCACCACGAAAAAAACGACATAAACGTCCGTGTACACAAATCAATAGATTCATTCAATGAGCCTATACCCTATCCTTTAGCACAGAAGTCCTCCAGTACAAACTTTTAGCAAAATCATCAGTATGTTGTTCATTCCATCCAACACTGTCATGGTGTGAGGAGATGCCCAGCCTCTAGGTCCTGGCGGGGGGTGCTGTGACAACATAAATTTAGGGTATTGCTCCGAGAATGGAGAACGTGAAAGTTGTACTATTAATTTCTACTCTGCTATCAAAGTTAAACATTATTTGCCATATGTACAGTAGTTTCCTTTCCCACCTGTCAAAACATACAGTGCAATAAAGGTACAGTGTTGGTACTGAATGCATGTCCAAGTTGTTTATTTGCGCATTTGTTTGTTTCTGACATCTGTCAGCCCAAATCTGCAAATACACAAACTGGAGAAGGAATGGAGAAATGACCAATTATTGATTGGCTGCAAAACATTCTAACATGGATGTAGCTGCTTTGAATGTCTGTTTTTTTACTGACCAGAACATGTTAGTTACGTAACTTTGACTGTAGACATGAGCAGAGAAATTCAAACTCTCTGTAGTCTTCTGGCTGTTCCTTGCCCACAATTGTGTACCTCCGCACTCCATCCCTTGTTTTACTGAGAGCACTGTTGAATCTTTTCTATATCGTCCAAATTTATCAGCAAAATAGCCCCTATTTTTCGGAAAAGCCATTTCATCCTGTGCATGCTGAAAAGATTACTCTCCTCAGCTTACATCTTTCTTATTAAAGCAATGCTAAATGGATGAGCTATCGCTAGAGGTAAAATGCATGGTTGATGATGAACAAAAAGTGACAAGTGAACAACAAATAAATTACAGTTTAAGGAAGGGTGCTGCCATCAAGGACAAAGTGAGGCCTGGGGGTAACACATTCAGTCAATGACTGTGTAATATATCTCCTGTATGATGTTGTCAAAGCCATATGCTGGAATTTAAACACAGCAATATCAGCCAACAACACAAGAATCAGAGAAATGATGTACTACAGAGATTGCATTGCAAATGCTGTTCCTTTCTGGGAAAGAAAATAAGACTACACAAAAGAAAGATCACAGGAATGTCCAATCTGATTTAAATGATAGTTTGACTATTATCCACCCTAGAGCTTATTATAATCTTGTTTTACATCATTTGTCATTGTGCATTGCAAAGAACAAATTTGCTGATAGCTTTGGAAGGGAGTACCCAGCCTAACTTTACAACCTCTCACTATCCCATACCTGCCAACACTCCCGGGTTTGTTATTTCTCCCAGGAACTCCCGTAATTTGCATGGCCCAAACTCCTTTATTTATTAAAAAGTGAGCACATATTCATGTTTACAAAACATGCTGATATTTAGCAAAGAGATACAATTATTGATGCTCAAGGAATGATGAAAAATGATTAAATGTGTTAAATGTGTTTTTACCACAGTGTTAAATGTGTTTGTACCAAAGTGTTAAAAACTGCAGTGCAGTGTTTCTGTGATGTTTTGTTGTAATACAATTACAAATAAAAAATAAACCCCAGCCCCGCCCCCCGGTCGTGCCGCCATGCCCTGCACAAATCTCCCGGATTTTGAAAACCAAATGTTGGCAGGTATGCACTATCCAATCAATTAGGTTTAAAACAAAACAGCATAAGTTTGGTTTTTAATGAAAGGAAGCTCACATGCAGTCTTTTTAGTTCGACACTCACTTCTTGTTTGGAAATTTAATTGCTGCTGGCAGAGCCAATACTGCCCCAGTTAATGGTGTCATACCGAAGATTTTGAGGCTAAGTGGGCACAAAATGTTTATCCTCCCAACTGGAAGAAAAACTTGATTCTGAGCTAACCTGGCACATACCCACACCCGCTGACATCCCTTTACTCACTTTTGGTTGATTCTATATACAATTATGATAAACATTTGATTAATGTCTAGGTTGAGAACTGTATACTCTTCAGTGCATGGCATGTAGCTGTCTGGTTGTATGCTGGCCTCATTTCATTTATAGTTTGGTTATATAAATACATGTACACACAAACAAATTAGAAAGCCTCTTGCAATGTACTTTGTGCCAGCCCGGTAGTCTTATCAGGGCAAAATAGATATGGTCTGAATGGGGAGCTGAATGAGAAGCATGAGCCGGTGATAAGAAAGCAGGAGATGGCAGACGTTTTTGCAGCCATTTCTGCGGTGCCATTCTTCCAGACTTCCCCCTCATTTGCAACCCATTAGGTTGGTGCATATTCATTATATAAGACTATGGGTAAATAATTCTGATTCAGATGGACTGCTGGGGATTTTTCTCTAAAGATGTTCTGCCAGGGTTGTAAGAATGGCATACATTTTGGCAGAGGTGGTGACCAAGAACCAGCCTCCATCAGGAAGATAAAAGAAAACATTTTTGATCTCCAAGGGGGGCATTTATTGTGGCAGCTGCAAACAGCAATGGATTATGTGTAAGGAAAAGACAAACAGATCTCATGGGAACAGTGTAAAAATCCAAATAAAAACAGTTAAGTCAAGAAAATGTTTACTTTAGTAAATTATTATTTTGTCAGCTATCATTCATAGTGTTTTTGGGTTACAGCTGGTATTAGTCTTAGGTTTTTGAATGAATGACTAGTGATGGTGCAAAATGGTTAATCTATAAAGATTATCTCCATCTTTATAACCTCCAGAAGAGATTTACAGTAAGGGCACATGTACATATAGGAACAAAATGAGTTTGATTCACATGCTGTTTCATCAGTGATGTTTAAGATTGAGCAATGTAGCATATTTACCCTTATCTATCAAGTCCATTGAAAGTGAAAACGAGATCTTTTGGTGTGATGTCTCATTGCTAACGGATTGGTGTAAAAAATGATGTTAGTGTTTTATACTTTGCTGAATTTGAAGTGGGCTTTTGTTATATTTTCTTACATGTGCTCAAGCTCTTCAGCCCTGAGATGCCACAGTCATTCGAAATCTACTGCTAATGCTGATTCAGATGGTTCCTCATACAGGTTTTGCTTATGCAAATGCACATAGCAGAATGATGAGAGCACTGGCTCTGGCTAAAAGGTTTGACCGCTTGCGGTAACCACGTGGAGGCCTCAGATTTCCAGAGAGCACTCATTTTTCCTCCATGACTGGAAAAGTCAACACAGCATAAAAGAGGGAAGGGGAAATTCTGAGTGAGGATGAGGTATTTCAGATTACATTTTTCCTCTACTTCTTCTATAGCCTCACAAAGCATCGGTTCCCTTTGCTAAATACAAGTTTTAGCACTTCACTGCAAGTGCTATACTTGAAGAAAAATCTTAAAATTTCAGAATCTGTGCAAAAGCAAATCTGAATAAGCCCTTCAAAATCACAATACTATCCTGGCTTCCATGTAAAGCCAGGCTCAGACGACAGGAGTTTCAGGCCTATTTATCCCCAATTCAACCCTCCCAATAATTGATGGAGAAAACTGGTCTAGGACCTTGGTCTCTACCGATGTTAGGCCCAGATTATCTGGTAATGTGAGCAGTTTACAGATCCAATCTTAAACTTCCCAAGCTATTTTTATATATCGTTAGATATGAGTTAAAATCTGGATGATTACGTCAGTACTTTCACAATAGCCAAAGTCCTGCAGCAGCTGATGGTGTTTCCAAGCTTAAATGGACGAAACGGTTAAACTCACCTCCAGGTCTTCTCGCTGAAAAACCACCAACAGACAACCTGAGTTGACCCAATCTCTCCAACCACTATTTAATCTACGCTCGTTTCGCCTCTGTTTCTTTTTTTGTTACTGCAAAGCATTATTCCGCTACAGAAAGTTGTCGCACCACGTCAGTCTCCGTTTTGCTTACATCTGCTTCCCCATGAGATCACGTGAGAGAGATTGCGTGAGGTGGTGCATTGCTCCCTCTAGCATGATAATCTTAATAATATCCTGTAGTGTGTGATGCACCATTATTTTCAAAATCTTGTAGTGTGTGCACGTTTGAGATTAGAGAAAAGAAAATGTTGTGAAAATTCTCCTTACGTGCCAGATGCAACATGATTTCAAAATCGGTTTCAAAAACTCCTGTAGTCTGAGCCCGGCTAAACAGAGCTCTTTAAAGTGTTCTTAAAAATGTCCTAATTTCCTGAGAACTCACAGCGAATCTGTGTCCTTTAGACAGTTTCTGAGACAGTTTCATGGTCTTGGGCCATGGTAGTAGAGGGCTGCATTGGGATTGGGTCCCGCGGGACCCACCGCAAATCTCGCGGGAGCGGGCGGTTTTAACTTTGCTGCGGGTGGGAGCGGGCGTCTAAAAAAAACACTGCAGGATCGGGATGTAGCCTGGAACCCCCCCATGCCAGCAGACCCCATAGTTATACATATATACTGACTGAGTATACTGTATAGCCCATCTATGAGCAGTGTCTGAGCCTCCCAGGACGGGGGAGCTCCGAGCCGAGGCTCCGTCCACCGTCCGCCCGCTCCCTCATCCTCTGCTCCTTCCTCCCCGTCTCACAGCAGCAAGCACCTGCCTTCTTTGCCTGCATCTTCTTATATTAACCTATAAAATCACGTGTTTTCTCATGCGGTATGGGAGAAGACACAAAATCAATGCATCTCTATTATTGTGCGGGCATAAATTCTCAGAGTTTTGCGGGTGCGGGCGGGAGTGGACATACACATTGCAGGAGCGGGCGGGAGTGTAACACACACGTTGTGGGTGCGGGCGGTAATGGTCAGAAATTCGCTGGGAGCGGGATTAAGAAAACAGTCCCGCGCAGGGCTCTACAGAAATTTGGGGTTACAGAAATAAGTTTGCAATTGAAAATTTAACTTGACCTTAACTTGTTGAGGAATACACCTGTTTTATCAGCCTGAATCACACTGTGGGTCTGCACCAGAGAACAGTTCGAGAAATTCTTGAGTCAGCATGGTTTTTTTTTTTCCCACCCATAATGAATCTGTATAGTGAAGTACTTTGGTTCTTAATCAGCAGTGACTAAGCACTTTGTCCAGAGAGAGCTGGACTGGTCTTTAACCTCTTTTATTCTTTTGGCATTCTTTGATATCTGAATCACCGACTGCCTGTGAGTGTGCAGTACCAGTAACTGATGTCAACTTGCAGGATTTTTGGCCGTTGAAGTCCACATTTTTCTGTCTTTTCTCACTGCCGTGTGGGGCCACAAGCGTGCAAAGCTGGCAAATGCAGCTGTTGGTTTCCATCCTGGAATCAGCTTAGAAGAGCATTCATGGAGTGAAAACTGGTAATGTGAGACTTGCTAATGTCATACCCTATTACCCCCAAATACCTCCATTTCATTCTGTGGATGTCCCTACTGAGCATGGTTCTCACTTTTTACTTGATCCAGTGCTTGTGTTGTTGTTCCAATACTTTCCCAGAGAGCACCATTTTTATTCAATTTAAATGAAAAGACATCTCAGCCCTTAGGTTATAAGTGGGTTGACTATGGACAGTGAAATGTTGAAAACAACATAGTCGTAGTACTTTGACAACTCACGTGAAAGCACCTAAAATGATTGTAAGGGGCAGCTCCCAGCCAGATGTGACTGTTGACTTTCTGAAAGCAAAGTTTATTAAGACTGACTTGAAACACTCAACCAAGATAAACAGTAAATCCGGCAAAGAGAGACCCGGGAATCTTGAGGGGCACTAGATATGGCAAATAAACACACCTCACATGGACTACATGTGTTCTTAGCAACAGGAAACAAAGACGATCCAACCCACTTTGAAAAATAAATGGTGCTGGGAAATATACACAAACAGAATACACGCACACACACACCCAGGCACTTTTCCTAGCCAATGAAAGCCGTTCCCTGTCTTTGAGATTAGGGTCCACTCATATCACAGTCTAAATTTAAGAAGCTTGCACCCCACATTTCGCAAACCATTTGTTTCTAATTAAGTAGATCTGTTTTTACAATGTGGGCATTAGGGTAACAGACGTCTGCAGTAGAAAACAATCTTCAGAACTGTATTTTAACAGATGGTTGTATTAACTTGGTATTTTCATCTGCTGGAGCAGTGGTTGCCAAAGTGGGGCCAAGGGATCTCCAGTGGTCTTTGAGACAGTTCCAATGAGTCCCTAGCAAAATTAGAATGTGTTTAAATATTTACTGAATTCTTTCAAAGCCAGCATGTGTAGAATTTCTTTTTCTGGTTAAATATTTCTATTTTTTATGATGGTATATGTTTCTCTTCACAGAAAAGCAATACAATGCCCGTTAAAATTGGTGCCATCTATGTGTTGTTGGGGGTGTGGCAGTGCTGGATGCCACAGTGTGTTCTTTGATCCAACCACTTTGGGCACAAAGTTATAACTTTTCAAAGTCTACATTTAGGGGCTTGCACAATAGCCAAAATGACTACTCCGACTAAAGATTCCATTCTTAAAAATTATCTTCTAACCCACTTAAAAAAAGCTTATATCTTAACAGGGTTTTTAATGTGGAACAGTTTTAAGAATACCTGTCTGACCCAGAGCACAAACTGAACCCTCAGAGACAGAACAGAGAACATCCTCTTTTTTTTCACACCAGATCACTGAAATGCAGCTTGGTATAACTGGTGGGCGCCCATTTGTGCTCATTTCAGCGACAAACTTTAATTGAGGCCTGGGGGGGGGGGAGACGACAACTAAGGGGGAGATAATCATGCTTTCTCGGAGTAATGAACAGAGTGTGTACAGTCACAGCTTGCACTGGTGAATCCAGTCTGCCAGCTCTGCCCTTTTTTCCCAGGACGGCTCATCAAGCCAACATTAGAGACAGATTTTTCACATTGTCAGCAAATGCCAGCATGCATTTGCATCAACACACTGCCTCTGAAAAGACACACATACTTCTTCTCTGTCACCATGTATCAGCATCCAAGGATTGGAAAATTAAGTGCTGCTGTTATAAATGGATCCTCAACCCGCACACACCAGCAGCACTAATTAAGCAATCCTTTGACAACCTCATTATCATCATATAAAATGTGGAATTGGCACTTTGTGCACATTTGAGTGTAAATGTTTTAAGTGTGTCGTCTCACTAAATGAGAATAATATATCTGTGAGGCTGTTCAATACAATTAACTTTCTACAACAGTTTCTGGGCTGTACTCTAGTTTGAAACAAAACCTCCTTGTCAAAAATACAACCATAGGTGCGTAGGGCTGGGTATCGTTAAAAAAGATTCGATACCGGTTCCGATACCAATACCGTGACTTCGATACTGGTTCCTAAACGATACATTTTTCGATACCAATTTTATAAAACAAAAAGAAATTACAACATTACAGCACAAATCTTTTTATTTATTTTTCAGCTCCTATGTGAGCCGTCTCTGTGTAAGAGTTTTTTCTGCCTGCCTCTGCAACGTGTAATGTTAGACAGCTAATCACAAGCATTATTAGATCTTGGTAGAAGCATGCTGCATGCTTATTGGCTCCCTGACACCGATAAGATTTACGACTTAGGTATTGAAATTGGGTATTGAATGACAAGGCATTTTTTGATACTCGATACTTTTAATACCTAAAAAGTATTGTATTCGGTACCCAGCCCTATAGGTGCGGTGATCTTAAATTGAGTCAAGATAGCTGTGATCAACTTGTTGCTAAATTGCCTTATTTAATATTTGAACCGCAGACTGAAAAACATGGATGTACAACATGTGATGTCACCCATAGTTATCTGAAGAAAGACGTTTTCACACAGCATATTATCTTGCCTTGAAATCCTTTCTTCACTGAGCACTCAAGCAATTTGTAGCGTATAAGTAGTGGGGCCTTCTGGTCCATAACAAGGCAACAAGGGCAAGGGATCAACTGAGGATGAAATCCAAAGGCCTTGATAAAAGTTATAAGTAAGCATTGCCATAGCAAATCTTTCTTTGAGCAAATGAAAAGCATAGACCCAACAACTTTGGGAAAATGTTTCAGCAAGTTAATAGGCCAAAAGTATTGAGTGTTTTATCTAACTTTATATTAAACATTTTCCCGCACAATATATTACAATACTGGCAGTTTCTTGGACAGAAGTCACAAAGTTCATAACAGAGTAGCGATTGTCAGTTTATCTGCCTCGGCTTGTCCTGTAGCTTCTGTCTACTAAATGCTTTTAATGGATACATCGCTACAGAACTAGAGTCGTTTTCTAGGAATCTTTGACGTCAAATATTGTGTGAAAAGAATGGGAGGAGCCAGCATACTGTGGTCAGTGAATACACTATTTACTGTTCATTATAATACAAATGAATAACAATTGATTAGTGTTCTATAGCTTTGTCACACGTATACAAATTGGGAAAAAACTTCCTCTCATGATATTAAAGGGGCATTAGATGATCTTCCTTTATTTGCATTCTTTATCAATGACTACCAGGCACTGCAAAAACAAGAGAAAATAGGCGACCCTGATGCTTATTACTTATTATTAGCCAGGTTAATGTAGCATCATTGACGCAAAATGTCTGTGTGAACAACATTACCGGCTAAAGCACTCAGACTTTAGCAGCCGATCTAGGGCGCAAGTCCTTCCATAAAGCCGGCAGCCCAGCAGCCTGAACCAACATACAGCTCTGTCTTGCGTGTGGCGTAGTCCAGGGTGATAACAGATAGCGGCAAGATGCATATAATTACGCAGAGGTCTACTGACCTTTAATAACTGGTTTAACGTGTTGAATACCAATGCCAAAAAACAGGTTGATTTGCAGAGAAAGTGTATAAGGGGAGATGATGTTAAAGGACTATCATTCAACAACCAAAAAAATGAATGTCCCTAATATTACTGCAACAAAATGGTAAACACCATCATAATAATATATTTGCTGAGAAAGTGTAGGAAAGAAATACGGAATGACAACAAGAGCAGTCATTAGTCGAGTCATTATTTGCTTACATAATTAGGCCTTTATATTTTTATTAGCTTCAGTAGGAGAAGGCTGCGGAACACTACACAAGAAATACAACTAGCTAAATGTATTTGCAGGTGACAAAGAGATCATTATCCAATTATAGATATGGAGGATCCTCCGGTAATTGGTGATTGATAACAGCTGGAAAAACTTTGATGTTTTAACAAACAAAAAATATATACTGTATACTGCATATCAGCACACCAATATTTTGGCAGTAGAAGAGATCTTTTTCTTGATTGTTGCTCGTGATAGCTTTAACTATACACCCACTTGCTCCCTGCCAAGAAAGAACACCTGAACAAGCTGGACTTGGAGCTTTCATGCTGAGCTGATAACATCCATGACAAAGACGATTTACATGCTGTAGGTTTCAGCTACATCCTATTAGTCCCCATTGGGCAGGAATGAAGTGCTGTTGTCCGGTTGGCTTCCTTTGTGGCTGAGCAAAGCTGTTTAAAAACCGACTAAATAAATAACGTTTGATATGATGCCATATGCTGCCAGTAGATACATACAGCTGTCAAATGTTTCCTGGCTGTCTAATATGGCCAAGCAACATCTTTCAATCTATACTGAGGAAAAGATCAACCTAAAAAGTCTTGGTGGGCATCAAACTGCCTCAAGTCTTTAAAAGAAAAGTGTTTGTGTATTTTCATGCTTGCTGGAGACTGTGATAACTATAATTTTGGCTTAGTTTACACCAATATAAAACTACAAAAGGTGAGAAGTGGTGTAGTCTGTGGTTATGCCATTTACCAGTTTGATGATAGTATACTATTTAGGACCCCATCAATATTTGTGTAGAGATAGAAATAGTTGAAGTGCCAATCCCTGCCAGCCCAGTGGAGTATCCCAGAAATAGAAATTACCAAACCCTCTTAGGGACACACACACACACACACACACACACACACACACACACACACACACACACACAGCGCTTGTTGTCTATCAAGCTACTAAAAATGGTGTGTCCTCCTTTTTCCGAGATGTAAGGAGAGATGTGCACCACTTTCTATCCTCAAAAGGGCTCGCTACTTCCTCCCTCCCTCCGGCAGTGTATCACAATACTAATCAGATTATCTCCACTCTTCAAGGAACTCGTCACCACCCCCTAAACTGCTGCATTGAACAGGTTGGATAACACAGTTTGGCGTTGGCTTCTTTTGTCCCAGTGACAAGTACCTTTGCATTATACAAATTTGTTGATGGACTGTGAATGCTCAATTGTCTGAAATCCCTGTTATCAAGCTCTGTATTCTTATTGTGGATGTTAAATCCAGGTGCCTCATTAAGAGTCCAATCTGCACCTCATCCCCCGAATGAGAGCTTTTGATTCAGAATAAAATGTCAAATAACTGACATTACTTGTGGACAGTGATGGATAAATAGTGATTTATGTAAAGAAAATGTAAATTCGAAGTAAATTTTTTCTATCGATTCTTCAAATCTTCTAATTAGTATCGATTCTACCAATATTACAGTAGAGGGATTTGGGACAAAAAAGGGGCTTAATGTTTTGGACAAATAAAAACCATACTCAATTCTAGAAGCAAAATGATCAAGTTTATATACAGCTGAAAGTGCCAAGCAGAAACCTTTTTGCACTAAAGTGCAAGGCATTTTGGGGCAAAGCCTTAGATGGGCTGTTTGTTTCACTTCCATTGCCTGCTAAATTGTTTATAGAGACATATCTAACATACTGTCCCAAACACTTTTTAATGGTCAGTGTGAGCATTGTTGCAGCTGCCAGAATTATTGTAAGACACTCGAACAGTGAGGAATACTCCAGATATTTAAAAAAAAAAAAAAAAGAGGTTGATTCAACAGTGGAAATCATCGCACAAGTGCTCAATAGATAACATTGTGGCCTGGATGTCTCTATGGGATTGCTATTGGATTCATATCAACACTTATAATGGGTCTGCTTATTTCATAGTTCTTGTTATCTCTTATATATCTGAATATTTGGTTACTCCTCTCACTGATAACTCTGTCTTCGACTAATGCAGTGCATTTACTGTTTATAATAGTGTCGATCTCGATACGTATGCGTCCTTCAAGGGAACACAAAAACATTTTTTTGCTTCGCACCATGCCTTTCTAAAACCCATATTGATTTAAAAAAAAAAATAAAAGCAATGAAATGTAAACAGAAATTCAACTGAATGATAAGTCAAGTGTAGTTCATAAAAGGTCATATTATTAACAACAGCCATTTCATGAACGTGTTTTCTAAAAACAAGTGTGCCTCTCCACTTTCTAGTAAAAGCTGTTTCTCAACTCTTTGAGACAATGTTTACGTCCACACAGGAAACCAGATTATTCTGGGAAATCTGCACCGCGGTGCCTTATTATTCTTCCAGGAGCTGAAATGCAGAACAATGAGGGTGGTTGAGGCTATTTTTATTCATGACTAATAATTGAAGTTCTGCAAAATTCTTCATCCTTTACACTTCTTTAATAGTCTTTGATTGTGTTGATGCTTTTCTGAGAAATCGATGTGTACAATCCATTACGCCAGGAGGACAGCAAGGGAGAGCAAATGTTTTCAGTCTGAGCTATGTGATAAATGAGTTATTAATCTCTTTGTCCAACCACTGTCACCAAAGTAAATTCATCTCTATTTATTTCTCTTTCAATTCATCCCTGGTACTTCCTGTCTGTCCTGTCTATATTCCAGCCCTAGTTGGGTGTGTATGTGGGAGATTGTGTGGATTTTATTACAGAGGTTGTTTTTCTTACGGTTTTATTGTCTTTTAATATCACTGTGTTTTCCTGTGGCTCTCTGGGATCATAATAAAAACAACTGCACTGGATAACTGAAACCTAGAACTGTTTCCCTCTTGCTAGAATGTTGAAAAGGTTTTCCAAAGAGGCAGTATTTCTGTAAGTCAAAGAGATGTCACCACAACCTTCACTGTTTGGTCCTCAGGGGCGAAATAAACCAAATATCTTGTAATTAACTAAGTGGCTGTAGCCACTGCCCATTGTTTTGCAACTTGCCCATCTGTGAGCACGCAACCACCCAATATCCATGCTGTCGCTAATGGAACAATATTGATCCTGGCTGTTCCATATTCAGATAGAGAAAAAAAAGCGCACGAGAGAGTGAGAGGTACAGAGTCAATACAGCCCACATTAGCAGCCCTGCCTTTGTTTGCTTGGACATATGGAGGCATTGATGTGATACAGTACAGTATGAGTCTATAGGAGGGGAACTAGTTAAGATTTGAAGCCAAAAGTATATAGGCACATATTCAAGCACTGAATCTGTTCACTTTACTTTTTACTTCCACTTTGAGCCATGTTCTTATTATGTATATATTTATGTTAACTTTTCTGCATATATTTATGTGTATGAGTTTCTATGTTTTGCACATTTGAGCATATATTTATCCGGTATTAGTTTATTTAGTGCATATATATACACACTTGGATTATGCACTGCGCAAGAGTTTGATTCAAAAACATTTGACTATACATACATGTATGTATATGTGACAAATAAATCTCTAAAATCTTGAAGACTGAATCACTGACAATTGAGTCAACTACATGAAAACTGAGCAGACTCCATTTATGAGGTATAGTTGAAAGCTCTGGAAAAAAAGCACATAAGTGCTCACTGAGTTAAGATTTTTTTGTTAAACTACTTTTCCCAAAGGTCAAGCATGAACATTTACACACAAATAAATAAATTACTGAATTTGACATTTTCAATTGTACATTTAGGTTCTTTCTTATATGGTGCTACATGTGATGTATATCATATTTAGAATTTATGCACCTTCAACAATTTTTGTTGTTGTTGATGTATGCACCACAATGACTGCTGCTGTATAATGCTGCTGGACCGCATAGGGAGGTCGGGGTGGATGGGTGGGTCATTAAACACAGCGCATTCAAGCCGGGAAAACAAAATAAGTTCACCCAGGAAACGCGTGTTCGTTCCCCGGGAGTGTTTTCATCCAAACCACAATCTTTTTCCTAAACTTCACTAGTCATTTTGGTGCCTGAACTTAACTGTCGTCGCTGCATGCTGCTCACTTTTTCTCGGCTAAAACTCAACTGTCACGGCCCCTGAAAGGACCATCATCTGGCGCTGCTTTTACCCAGTCTCACAGTCACCTATTGGCAGCTAAACATAACTACCCATTGCCGTTGATAAGACAGAGCTCTGTAGCCGGCGTCTCGAAGCTCTTTAGCCTGCATCACGTGACCGGCCGGCGGTCGCCTAGTTTCGTAGGATATCGTACGAATTGGCGTGCATACATTTGTACTATATCATACGAACCCGTTCATGAGAATGTGTTGCATATTGACCACATAGAGAAACACAATGCAAAAACAAAATCACTCAAGGGCATGTGCATGCCATAAATAACTGGTTCATACACATTGTCAATGTTGATAACATATTTTGCCTTTTACATCTCAGTTAAATCCTTCTAGTAAAATCCGACTAGATTTCGAGGTTGAAAAGTCATAGAAGTTCTTTAAACAGCAAACCACACTGAGCTGGCAGGCATTTTATTGATTGAGAGAGAATCTGTTTAACCTTGACCATTCTTGTAAACTTACTGTCAACTTGCCCTACAGACCTTGCCACGAGTGTGACCACTACATGTTTTCCTCCATGTCTTGCCATTTGCTGTTTCTCAGAGTCGCTTTGTCATAAAAGTGACCTTTTCAAGAGCAGAAGAGGCACACACAGACGAGAGGGAGAGCGTTGAAAATGTGCGAAAATGCATTGTTTGCTCATGTTATGTCACGTCTCAAAAACAGAATGAACATCATCCAACGAAAGTAAAGGACCTTTTAGGAATAATGAAAATTCTATTTCTCTATTTCTATTTTATGCACTATATATATATATATATATATATATATATATATATATATATATATATATATATATATATATATATATATATTCAAAAAAATCAACCGTCTAAAAATGTTATTTCTAGCATATATAAATATGTAGAAACACTGTAGTTGCACTCAGTGTGTTAGTGTTTTACCTATGTTGTATAAACTTGGTTCTTAAGAGCAAGATTTGGCAACATAGCTTTCAATTATTTGGCGTAAGAGCAGCTGCAAATTCATTGCAATTCTTCTTACAAGATAATTGGTTCAAAAGATGTTTTCAGTCTATTGGGAATGTCAAAGTCTAGCCTTCAGTCTTAATTAGCAAATTGCAGGTCACTGTACAAGGTGGACATTTTGTCACACGCCCCTTGCATACAATAACACAATTATGGATAATAAGACACTCATCATGGTCTCAGCCTTTGTTTTACTGTCCGACATTTGCCAAATTGACTCTGTCCAACTGAACGTTTGTCTTGAGTTGATGGACCACTAAGTGTCTTGGTCTCAAGCTACTCTACCAGCCAAACAACAGCCCAGGGGGATAAACAGCTCACTGACTTACTTCCAGTTCCCTGTGCAACCTTGTATATGCTGGACAAACATAAGATACAGAGTGCAATTAATAGCTAGCTGTTTGAGATTAAATTCTAATAATTTTATTAGCACAACCTCTGAGTTTACATTAGGTCTAGCCTACAAGTAGACAAATAAGGACACCAATAACACATAGCCTGTCTAAATTAAATAAATTAAATTAAATAAACAGTGCTCTCCAGTGTTCTGTAAATTAGCTTTAGCTGGATGCCATTTATACATTTGTTGTACTTATTTTTTATCTGTGTAACAATGTGTAATTGTACTGTTAAATAAAATAAGAAATAATTCATGTACTGCTGTAGTGACATAATAAAGTTTGTTTGCCATCATCAATCTGACCTGAGCCTGCTGAATAAAGTCTTATCCAAACACAGTTTGGCCCAAGTCTCTTTTCCATCTTGAATAGTCATAGTAACAACAAATAAAATATTTGTCTAGATAGGATATCTTAGTCTTTCGGTCTTTATCAATTTAGGTTTTTAAGGAAGTTATCTTATTCAGTAAGACGCTAGTGTAGAAACATTTATCTGAGGATAATCCTCCCCTATATTGAATATGTTAATACATAAAGAGATTCTGTTAGATTTCTAAAAGATAGGAACTGAACTCATTAACAACTGGCAGTGATGTTGCCTTTAGCAGGGCAACCAAACCCAACCCCAGTTAGCAAGTCCAGGTCAGGAAACTGTTATGCCAATGGTAGTGCCAAATTGGTGTGGCAGAATTAGGATAAATGTGTCTGTACTGGCAAGGGTGGTATAATTTAGGGAAATTTGCCACATTGTGCCAACTTTTAAATAACGCTGACGAGTGTGATAACGTTTAGGCACATATGGTAACTTTAAAATAATGTTCACCTGGAACATTTTAGTAGTCCTTGCCATTGCTGAGCCAAGATAATGTAGTCTGGCAGGCTAGTTTTGGGCCAACAAATCAGGCCAGTGCTGGACTAAGTTGTTGGGCTAACTCTGGGCCAACACAGAGTGTTGGTCCGTACAAGACCACCTTGAGTCATAAATTGTATCATTGATACTGTAAAAAATATTTCACTCGTGATTCATTTCAGGGTGCTTTTGAAAAACGTCCCATCAATCAAAGAACTTATGGGTAACGCAGTAGGGAAATGCAAGTATGGCACTCCTCTACATCAAATAGCTGTAAGATGTATATTTGGTTCACACTGAAGAAGACAGCAAATTACATACATATGATGCTGCAAATGCCCATATCCATATATCAGTGTTACACCTGGGATTAGTTAGATCATCAAAGTTCAGACTTTTCACTGGGCGATAAGAAAGATCAGGCATACTGTGCATGAAAAAGCAGACTCTAATCAAGCTCAAGAGCCCTTCAAGTAATAGCTACCTTTTTTGAAACTCATTTTCTTCCAGTCATAGGGGAAAAGTTTGAGCTTTTGTCCTGCATGTTTCCCTAAAATGACTTAATAGCTTTTGTTACCGATCCTCCATCAAGGCAGTGAAATTAAAAATGCCAAGGTTTCTCTTCGAGCTGTGATCAGGGTCAAGGTTTTTAAAGAAGGTGCGGAGAATCCACACAGAATTCAAAAGTCATGATCCACTGCTTGTTTGAATGGTTTCACACATGCTGTTCTCCTGGGGGCCAAAACACTAAAAGGGCTGGAAGGTGTGTGTGGACGTGACTGTGTGCTTGTGTGGATGGAAATTGATCAGTGCAGTTTTGCTCTCAAATCGGCAGCTATTGATTCATCTGACAGAGCAGATAAATAAAGCCGGCCATTCGTGAGGCGTGTGCGAGCCCAGAGTGTTTCACAGTAGCTCCATGCTGCAGTGATCCACTAATGGGCTTGTGCTGCCTTGTTCCCCATTGATCCAGGTATTGGAGGGCTTGCCGATGGCTGATGAGCCATATCCTGCGGCCCAGACACCGACATTTATGCTAGTCCATTAAACCTCCTAACACCCCAAAATGACCCCAAATGGGAACAGCTCAATTATTAGATCATCAAGGTACTGGTTCCGCTTTTATGTTATTTTCTTTTTAATCACTCATTAAATGATCATTCTCATGCAATTATGAAAACAACATAGTGTAGGGTTCAATTTGCTGGCATTATTAATCAGAAAACAGAATTAGATCTGACCAGGCCAGATGTCTTTCTGCTTAACAGAGCACCGTATTGCATTAAGTCTGTGTTGTATGCGAGTCTCAAACCACTGAGCAATGTGTAGCCGAGGTAGAAAACCTTTTTGGTGACTGATTTAATACACGGAGGGTCATGAGTGGATCAACAAGCGTATTATAACGGCAATATATTTGTGTTCACAGGTTTGGAGCTTGATTTACCAGCTCACCTCTAAAATGTCATTGCCTGGTTCATAATTTCATCTTACAAGAGTGTGAAATGGAGCAAATACAAAGTTGCTCCAGCCTCCCCTCCTGGAAAGGGTAGAGACTGCCCTCACAAGAAAAATGACAGCATTAGTCATTTGTTCAACTGGCAAGAATGATCTATGATTACTTGACAAGGACCTCAAGTTGCAACATAAATTGTGATTCGTCTGTCTGAAACGGGGCCTAAAGTAGCATTATATTTTTATAGCAGCACTTTACGTTTTTAGACGCTTATATTAAACTACAGTGTTGACATGCTGGGGAGTTGGGACAGGGGAAGCAAGTGGAGTACATCACTGGTGAGCTTTGCTCCACTTGCTTGACTGGATTACCAAATAAAAATATTATTCTAACCTTAAGCAGGGCAACAGATCTCACTCATACTTGATGCACTGTTGCATACGTGGGAGGAAAAAACAAGAACACTATGGCTACATTGACATAGGCGCCTTTCAGTTTCACCATTCCATCTGTGGTGACATTGGTCTGATATTGCAACATGGTATTAAAATAAAAAATGTAAAAGGGCCTTTGATCTAATCCATGTTTCTCCTTCCTGTTAGGCTACAGAAGTGCTAAGCAGTCATGCATTATTGTGCAGTAGGTGCACACATGTTCACATACATTTCAGTCTGCTTTTTGCAGTAGTCTGCTGTAGGTCTTTGATCTAACATTGTGTTCGACAAGCTTACACACAGTATGGTTGTATAAAAGGTACAATCCATGATCCAAATGTAAATCAAACGGACGCCGCACTATCAAAAGCGCATTGGAAGCTGGTTGGAAATGTATAGTCAGGACTAACACTTAAAACACTTATAAAAAGATAAATACATCTGAGTTGTAATCTAAGTGTTGTTGACACCAGAAAGGTTTTTACACGCGGTGTCATCGATGAAAATCACATTTTGTTTTACATTATATCATATTTAACATCTTAATTTTTGTTTTCTTGTAGCTTGTTTATAAGTTAGGTAAGTGTTGCATTGTGAGTAGGATAGAACTACTCTAGTAAAACGGCTTCAGCCTTCACCTTCCTCGACCACTGCAATAATCTGACACTGATGCATTCTTTAGCTGCTCTGTGACTACTAATGTACACACAATATCAAGATGTAAACGCAATTATCTTTAATTCAAACATACATGATTATACCTTAGATTTGTGATGTTAAAAAAATCACATTGGGCCTGTGTTTGGTGAAGCTTGTTTTGTTTGTCTTGGTTGGTATCCTCAGATCAGAGTCCAATTGCATTCCATTCTGATTGGTGGTTATCTGTTTAAGCATTACCATGTGTCCATGTTGTGCTGTTACATCAAAGCTGTTTACTTTCAAAAGTTATGATATTCAAGTTTCAGCCCTTTAGGCTTGTTTGCACCTTTATCAGTGATGTTGCTGCCCACCAACATTCCTAATAAGTATTAATGCCCATCATTCAAAATTTACATTTTTAAACATAACGGTATCAAATGGCTTCTACTCCACTGGGCCATATATTCCCTATCTTTTCAATGCCTCTTCCACAACCTCTCCCTCCTCTAAACCTGCATGATTTTAAGGCCGAGGGGAGCAGTAAATGTAAACTGTGATTATCGTTTCAGAAAACAATCTGGGAGAAGTGGGCTGTGTCACACAGCCATCAGTCTCAAGAACCACACAGAGTCATGAAGGAAGCCAGGTGAAGAATTTCATCTGGAGTGCAGCAGAATCTCACACCTGTTGTATTGCCCTGGGGAAGGAAGGCATCAACTGAAGTGCTCAAGTGATATTTTTATTTCCTTAACCTCCACCCACAAATCTGAGCCAGAATTATTGTGCTTCCAATAGAAATGGTCTTTTTTCTTAACTCTGGCCCTTAAATGTCAATACGGCCCTATACAATCATAGCTAATCAAGAACGTCCCTCCCCGCATCTCCGCTATCTATTTTGCAAAAGCACTGTAGCTGCATCCGGGGCTTAGGATGGTTGGGATTGGTTTAAAGAAATACAAACAAGCCAGAGTGTTTTTTCCCCTATGTCAGAATAGATAAGCAGTGTAGCCAGAGCATACTCCAGCTCTGACACAACACTGTGGAGACAGGTCTGGCAATGTGAGACTACAGACAACATCAGACATCTTGCCTCAACAGATTAGTGACATATTGTAACTAGATCTGTGTACTAAACTCAATGCAAGCTCTACATGAACATCATCACTAAAATGTATAGACAGAGTTACCATCTAAACACTACGGCCAGGTCCATCCTCATTACATTTTTGGTATTGACAAACAGTAACTAAGGATGGGGCAGGATTAGCATGTCAAAGTAAACTAATTCCATTGGCTACGCTTTGTATTGCATGGCAACCTTCACATTAAATGCTGTTGAAGAGATGCTGTTGGCCTGTGAACTAACAGTAAAATGTTATACATTGTGAAAGATAAAAGTGAAAATCTACTGAAAATCTTTTTTTCCTATACACGCAAAAGAATGAAAGCTATTAATCAAACGCCTTTTAACTTCAAAATAGTCTTATAATTAACAGCGCTCCAGAGAGGTTAAGTTAGTTTAGATTAGGTCCTAGAATTCACAGAAAATGGACATTACATGAAAAAGACCCAAGAGATGGGATTAAAATAGGGCCCAATGAATTACTGGCTTTTCCTCTCTCAGCATACATCACTTGGCAGATGCTCTTAAAAGCTATTGCAACACTTTGCTGTAACTATGAATGTATGAATCATAATCTTGACTTTTAGCAAATCAATTTTTTACTGTAGATGTTTGATAAACATGAGCCCAGATATCTGGTTGGCTATTAAGCTGGCTGAAATACTGAAGCGCCAAAAGTACCAAATATGCCTTCACATGTAAAATGCATTTCTGCACAGGGTTAGTGCGGCAGACAAAACAAGTTAAAACGTATACAAAAGTGATCTGTTTGGCAATGTTTTCTAGATAAGTGGCTGAAATGATGACGCAAGCGCAAACAATTTGGAATGCAAATTTATGCAAGACATCAAACTCTCCCATGCTGTACTTTTTAGCAATTCAGTTTTGAGATCACAGACACATTTCTGCTTCGGGCAGAAGATAATAGGCTTCTGTACTCCTTCCATGACATCTTCCTTTTCAAGAATTAATGATCGCAATCTAGTCGGTGTGATTTGAATGTTATTGGAAGCCTGAAGAAAAGAGATGTTGCATTGTTGTTATTCAGTGTGTCATCAGCGGTTTGGATGACAAGCACCCGAGGTCAGCAGCTCTGACAATTAGTCTCACCTGACACACACACACACACACACACACACACACCTCAATAAACGTCATCAACAACAGATCTGCTGGTTGCTATGACGACATCTTCAGCAGCAGAACACACTATGTGAATAACAATATGGCCCGGTGCTGCTGCCCACTTCAGAGAATGACCAAGTGCAGTAGGCCTTTTTCATTTTCACAACTACATGCTACTGATAGACTTCTCTTGTTAATAAGGTGCTAATAATATTAAACAGATTCTTGCTTTTTGACTTTTCATGCATACCAAACAATGTAATGTTGAACTTCCACTGTATGTGTTATTCCAGCTAACATGCATCTACATATCTCAAAATTGCTTTAAAAATATAATTTCTACTTCCGTAGTTTCCTAAATGTGATCATACTATTTGTTTACATACTCAAAAAGCAAACAAAGAACACAAAGTTCCAGGGACAAATCTACAGCAAAACCAGTTGAGCCAACTGGAAGGTCGACCTAAAACCCAACAGTACTGTTGGTGCTGTTTAAAATAATTCAGTAAAGTGTAATAAAATAAAATAAAATGTAGGCTTCCCAAATCTTTGCATCATGGCAAACAAATACATATTTTGTTGAAACCTTTAATCTTTTTTTTTTCCAGGAGCCAGCAATAAATGGCCATTTGCTAAACTGTAGCTTATGGCACTTTAACACTCAGCTAATGGTAGTTCATACTATTTCCTTATTCAGTAAGTAAAATAGGAATGAAAAATATATTATGACATGCTAAAAAAGAAATATCGAAGCAATGTAGGAATGCAAAGGGCTTACGGAAGAAGTATCATGGAATGGGCAGTGTGTGTTATGGGTAAGGTAAAGGGGGGGTGGGGGTGACTTAAGCATTTCATGTAGCACTTAGGTTAATACGAAGTCACTCATGTTTGAAAGGCTGAAGTGTTGTTTACCAGACTGAAGAATTGCCTCGGCATGTTCTCACATCACTTTAAACTAACTGAATAACGGGCAATTTTGCAGGTAACTGCCCAGGGTAGTTTTCAAGGTAGCTCCAGGAAAACTGCTGGAGGCCAATTTAGTGAATTTGTCTACCAATGTGTCCATGTCAAGTCTACATCATTTTCACTACAGTAATGTAACTAGGGGAAGGTCATTTTCATAATCGCAAATAAATCCACAACACCAAAAAGAGTGCAACCACAAAATGCTGTCTCTGATGATGATGATGATGATGGAGCAGTGCTGTAGAAGATATGGACTCTTTCCCACAACAACAAAACGAAACATGGCAATAGCTGGAAAATGTTCCTGCGCTGTCCCACTGTGCTCCCAACCATCCTTTTTATTAGCGTGAAGTATTGTCGCAGCCTGGCACCAAAACGCCTCTCTGATCCAAAACTCCCCCAGAGAGAGGAAACCAGGGACAGGGAAACGAAGAGGGAGAGAGGGGAGAAAAAAAAAACAGCAGAAGAAAGAACTGAACAAAGTTGGAGTTAAAGTATAGAAAAAGAAGGTAAGAAAAAAGAGACTGAGAAAAAAACTGAGCAATAGGAGGGAGGAGGTAGGGGATTCAAGGTGAGACGATATACTCTATAAGAAAAGAGAATGATGATACAAGAAAAGAGAATGATGATAAAAGAGGGAGAAAGCAGCCTCGGGCTCTCAGATGTAGCTTTCCCCGAAGAAGAAGGATTTCAGAGTAGCCAAATTGGCATTTCTTTCTTCATAGGTAACAGAGGTATGCTGCTGAGACTCTGCAATAAATCCACTGCATGCTGCATTTACATATGCAATTCAGTTACAAAAGAAGTCTGTCGAGGAATAGGAGGAAGACTCCAAATTAAAGCATGTCATAGAGTAAAATGGTGCAATAACACAAAAGGTATGTTTTCAGATGTCGTACCCAATCAGTAACCACAAGCTGAGAGGTAAAGTTTGTGCCTTACTACATGCAGAGCCTAATGGCCATGAGATCCTGGTTTCATGAATTCTCCGTATTGAAATATCTCCAAAAGTCTCAAAATCTCCCTTGAAATACAAAGTTACTACCTCCCACATTTAAGAAATGTAAGCTAAAATAGTTGTCTCTTTTTACAATGTGTGTTGACTTGGTAGCATTGTTCCATTAAAGGCAAACCTGTTGACTTTTTCCACAACTGGTCATGCTGTTTAGAAAGGGTTTGATGGACGGGTCTTTATTTGTTTGTACCTTGAGCATAAGGACTCACATGTTAATACATGAGCATGCGAGTGACGAAAGTGGTGGTACACACTTCTCCATCTGCATATAAGCCATTGTGCACAAGTATTGTGTGGAGACATTGCATGGCTAATTTCTTTTAAACTTAAATGGATTTTGATGTTCCAGCATTTATGAGGAAGTTGGCTCAACCAATCAGCTTGTATGAAATAGAGAGCCACAGAATGCATTGTTGGGATATGGGAGGTGTGCACACATTGTTAAACGCTACGACGTTTAACATCGTACATCCAAAGAGAATTTTCACGTGCATCTTCGAGGAAGGCCAATTCTAGCAAAACGTGATCTTGCCAATGGTTACACATAATACACACGTATTTGACAGCTTGCGGTAAGATAAAAAGTGCAGCACCAATAAAAGGCCAAACAATGAACACTGTATCACAATATTCAAAATTATATATATATATATTCTTTGCAAATGTTTTTTGAGGAAGCAAACCCATTCATCACGTTAGTTTGGCGAAATTCTGCCGGTTATCTTTAAAGCGATAGTGTTGACAGGTGTCTGGCATGTAGCTTTTCTATTCTTTGCTCAAATAGGCAATAAACCTACATGCGACTGTCAGGAGGAATATAAAAGGCTGTCTCACTCAGCCTGCTTAACCGTGGATTTCCACAGGATGCGGAACGTCTGCGGACCGGCTCCGCTGCGGACCGGCTGCGTGCTCTGCCGTCCGTCAATACTCACCAGGTCCGGATTTGTTGCGTAACGGCTGCGGCCAGCCGACCACGAGATCTCGCGAATTCACGTATGTTCGTGCGATATAACAGGATGTAGTTTCTATAAACAGAACCACAAAACCAACAACAGTTTGTTTCCATCCAGAGGAGTAGAGGGGAAACAACTCTGTGCTGTGTTTTCAAGGTGTAGTACAGGGAAATATGACCTGCCGTGAGCACGGTGTATTTTATTTTGAAAAGTATCCGGATGTTTTATTTTGTTTCTGTGCTCGACTTCCTGTCCCGCACAATCTGAATTGTGCTGAATTGCTGCGGAGCTCTCCGTCGTCCGTCAAAAATAGAAGCTCTGCGTATCTGCTCCAGAGGGCTGCGGACTGACGGAACTGGGACGGAGTAGGGACGCAGACGTTCTGCAGTCAGTGGAAATACACACATTGACTTTAATGGAAACCTAATGACTCCGTCGACGTTCCGCAGACGTTCCGCAGACGTTCCGCATCCAGTGGAAATTGCCGGTAACAGCCTTCGGCTGACCAAAGGCGAACAAAAAAAACAACTTCAAAACCTTCCATCAGAAACAGGGGGTAAAGTCACAAATGCATCCAAAAGGTGTCTTAAGACATACAGCGATGCGGTACTGTAGGTAATGTTAGAAAGGCTTGGTCTGTTTTTTTTTTTTTTCCTGTAGAGAGTGTTTGTGCTATGATCTGGTTTGTCATGGCCCTTCATGATATACTAACCAAGATTAGGTTTTCATAATCAGTTATTATTACACGTAATCAGGTTATTGACGTGTTGTGTTCATACAGGAACACAACCATGTACGGAGCACTCCTTATTCCCAGGTCTGACCAATCGCATGCGGTTTGGCAGGCAATAGTCAATATCGAAGACACGTGTGAAGAAAAATTCATTATTCATTATTTTTGATTGAAAGGTTTGAGCGTTATTAAAGGCAAGATGCAGAAAAGTGAGAGTCAAGTTAAACCTTTGTATTCAACAACACCAATAAATATTGGTGATGAACAACTGTGATCCCAATACTGAGCAAAATAAATCTGGATAACCTTTTATCTAGAACTGTGGATTTTTTTTGTTTCAGGTTGAAGTGCTGTAGCGTTCCTCAGACACCACCCTGTCATGGTCAGACATTCACATAGAAATGATATGCTCATGCATATTTCTTTCCTAGACAATCCATCACTATTGCTTGAGGAAAATGTCAGAAGTGCTTGCTTAGGAAAGGTAGGGGGCTATTTGTGCACGCTGCTGTCAAACAACATCAAAGCACTCAGTGACCTTTGAAAAGCTCAAGAAGGATTTATATCTGCATGCAAAATTCAACCTTGGAAGAAAAAATCCTCAAAGAGTTTTGCAGAGAACTGTCTGAGCCCATGGCGGCTATAAAAACAAAGCCTAAAAAGGAGATAGATACATAAACAAAAGTGGCGATCAATTTCTGCTTTTTATATGTTCCGTTTATGAGAAGAGAAGGCATATCTACTGGGAGCGATTACTTACAATACCTCACATGGGAAACAATAATAAACACAATATTGCCTTTCCAGTTACATACTGTAAATCAGATACGATGCTGTGTTCCCCACAGAGTTTTATTTATTCTGGTTCCTGGCCAAAAATCATTTACCAAAAATACAATAAATCCCCTCATACAGTGAATTGATCCTGGTGTCATCAATTTTTCAAGGACACAAACCTGCCCGTTGGATGTTTGACCTAATTTAAAGGATTGTTTTGGAGTCTTTATTAGTAAAATACTCACATAAATTCAGTGAATGCACTGTACTAGATGAGGGACCTAAACAGTCTTCTTTTCATGTAAAAATGCATACACATGGCATGTGAGTATTGTATTAAGAGCTTGGTTTGAAAAAATCCAAACTTATCTTTGAACATTCTTCACTTTCCAAACCTAAACGCAGAACGTTTGAACTCCAGAAACTGGAAAAGAAAATGATCACAGTAAATAAGTCAGTCAGGTATCAGGTAGTATGAAAGAATGCTTAGGTAGCGACCTAGAAAAAGTAATTTCAAAACTCATTCTAATTAAACTGACCCTCTAAAAGGTTCAGGTGAAATGAAAATAAGCGAGGGAGAAACAGCACAGCAAATTGCCTAGGATTTGGTCTGGTGGGTCAGTAACAGCTCTCAGATCAGCAGTACAACAACTTTCATTAAATACATGCGACAATAATCTGATACCTGACAAAACGGTGTTGCTATAGTATTCCATTCCCATTTGGTCTGACAGAATATCAAACAATGGAAAAACACAAGTGCACATACACACCGGAGCGTTCAATTAATGCACTGAACTCAAAGTGCACATGCAGCCTGGTTGCTCTCTGGGATGATCTGTGATTTAATGATTCACACAGCTCCCCCTCTGGTGTGCAACATGGCTGATAACTCAATCCAGTTGAACACCAGCCATGCCCTGCAGCCACACTACCAAAATGAAATGCTCCATTCCTCTATGAGCACTGAAGACGAACTCAAACGACCCGCCCATGTGAGGTGAATGCACAGGCCATTTCCTCAGAATGTGTGGAAATATACAAAAGGATGCTGCCACTACAAAACTACTGAAGGCCTCTAGGGACTGGCCTTTTGTGAGGAGGAATTTATTTCAGTTACTTTGTAAACTATTTCAGCCGAATGGTTTGTCATTATCAAGTGATTGCCTTATAAACATCTTTGCAATCAGCAGGAGTTTGATGTAACAATTCTGCCGATTAAACAGTGCAGCATTGCCCATGATTGGTATTTTGGAATAGTCTTGCAAAAATCTGTGTACGTTCACAAACATAAAAGCCTGTCGATTGTCTTTGTGCTTGAGGTTACATGACATGAAACGAGAGAAGAAATCTAAAGCATTATTAATGACCCCGAGACTGCAATGCTCATTACACCCCACATAACAGTGTCGGACAGGACTAACATTGTCACAGTTTTAGTTTTATCAGTTTGAGGTGTAACTTTTTACACTGCGTACCACTTGGCTCTCTAAGTACCACCATAATGGCTCACGTGAAAATAGAGTAGCATAGGCTTACCCGATTAAGCTACGGACAGTTCACGCAGGTTTATTCCTAAAAACAATATTTGTTGTTGACAGCCACAGCCAAGCTGTACTTCCTCTGTCCTGCTCCAAACTGAATCTAAATTTGAGGAGACTATGGGGTCATATGTCCTTACTGTTTTGCATCATTTGCTGCTAGCAGGTGCTGTGGAGACTTCACAGCCACTGCTAAAGTAGTGACTAGCACGTTTGCTTGTCCACTATAGTTTCAACAGGGCTGCTTGAAATCTTCTCCTCCTCATCCACAGTTCTCTTCCTAATAGTTCCTGTTTGGAGCCACGATAGCAGTGTTTTTGAACCACTCATTTTACCTCAGCTTGCTATCTTGCCATCACAGCTCGTAACTTATTATGGATGTATGCGCACTCCGTTCAAGAACGTGACTATGTAGCTGATACCGAAACAATAAATATTACACTTAAACACTTATTTTTATTTACTTCTAACTGATCATAGTTTAGGTATTATTACTGGAAATGTTGTAGTATTTCTATAGTAATATGTTTTTAAATTAATCTATTTCTTTTTTTTTTTTTTTTTTTTTTTTTTAGATATATCAGAGATTCCATCCGCGTACCACTAGACGGAGCTTGCGTAACACCAGTGGTAGCTTACGGTCAGCACCGCTTACCTGAGTGTTTTCAGGTCTTAATACAAGGCATGGCTAGCAAGTGTTTATTCCCAGGAACTACTGGGGGAGGGGGGGGGGGGGGGGAGTTCACACATGAAAACTATCAAGTATAGGTGGTAAGGTTCTAATGTGTCATGGTAGTGATTTTGAGTTTTGTTTTTCCTTTGAGGGGATTGCTTGTTTGACAGATGCCTCATCATATCACGGTCAGCCTGCCTCACATTCCACCTCAGCTCCATAAGAGCCTCCATCCCTTTGACCAAGTTTGGCTTTTCTCTTTTCAAAACTTCACCTCAGAAACCTATGGCACACACCACATACGTGCTTTGATGTTGAAGGCACATTTAGTTTATTTTTAGATTGATTTACATGATGTAAAGGCATAGCAAATATGAAATGTCCTTTTGACTGATGATATGATTGTGCTCTGACCGTGTTAGTCTGAGTCTCCAGTAAACCCAGCTCCGAAGCCCTGCTGCTCTTACTTCCCACTCAGAATAATGAAACAATTGGATTGGCAGAGGGAGCATCAAAGGAATGGAGGCCTCCTCATTAAAAAGCCTTTCATTCATTCTTATTGCATTACAGACCTCGTTTGTGCTGCTCTCTTTCTCCATTCCATCCTCTAATGTATTCACCCCATCATCCGACTGGTTAGAGGCCTTGCAGAGTCACTGGGTGGTGGGAGAGCTGCAGTCATTAGATATGTATTATATATATTATTAGATATTGTGATAATCATAAAAGAACGCCATAATCCGGATATGTAACTTTAAAATAATGTGCAAGCCATAGACCTTATTCTATTCACTGAGCATGTTTTGAGCTGCGAATTTTAATTGTGGAACATTTAGTTCTGAGCTCAGTTTGTTTTCCAGGCAAATGTTGAAATCGGTGCACTTTAAGGCTACATTTACATTGCTATGTTTTGGTTTGAAAACAAATATATTTTGCTCTGTTTACACCTCACATTCATACTGGTCTGGCGCTTCAGAGCCCCTAAATTGGAGAAATCTGAAAATACTTCTGATCCTGTTTTGGTTTGGAATCTCGGGGATTGTGTTGTAGTCTCAACGGTGGCAAACAGAGACCTTTGGCAACACCGACATTGACACCAATGTTTCCGCCACCTGATTGGGTCTTATTGGTCATGACTCATTCTGAGACTAAGCTACTAACGTAACCATGGCAACTACCAGCAACGGGCAGAGTATGCCCGTATGCCCGAACATTAAGAAAATGTTCATGAGATATGCAGTTTGGGCGTATTAGTTTAAACGGAGATAAGTTCTACTGCTGGAGCTAAAAACACTTGCGTGTGCGAGGAGATGGTTTTTGGCTCAAAACTGCTTAAAAAACTAAACGTAGCAACGTAAATGTAGCCTAAGAGAACTGTGGTGCGTTCATTGAGATCATAGTTAAAGATTGTATGTTCAACACACATAAATTCAACGTTAAATGAAGATTGAAGAACAAGGATTCTGTTATTCTACAGTATTGAGAAAAAAAAAAAGATAGCCGATCCAAATCCCAAAATTAAAAACCGAATACCAATGGAAGAATAGTCAAATATTTGAATAATTGGGCCCAGGCCTAAGAAATGTACTATTATTGCTTAATTTAGAAAGCGGAAATGTGGACAAGTTGCAATTGCAATAAAGAATGGCCCTAAGCATACATATTTTTTAAATAAAAGACTAAATAATTACCATAAGAGAAATGAGGAACATTTCTCTGAGAAAACAAAATAGTTAGATAAATGGTTAATTTATAAACAGTTTATTTATAAAAAAAAAAAAAAAATAATGTTTGTTTGGCTGATATTGATTGTTCGCTGTCCGTCATTTTAAAGCCTTATGTATTAACTTTTGCATTTGCTCAAACTGAGAAAAGTTTTGTCATACAACACTTCCTCTTATTGATTTGTTTGCAACTTCAGTTGATTACTTGTCATCTTTCCTTGTTGACGACCTGGAGACACTCTGAAGGGAGGACATCAAAAGAAGACAATCTGCTGAAGTGAAAATCAAAGTTGCTGAAGCCAGAAAACGCCAATTTGGGCAAAAGGATAGAGCCTGGGTGGACCTGAGGTGGGACAAGCAAGAAACGACCACCACAGTTCTCTTGACGCCTTAATATCCCTTTAATGGAACAATGATTACCAAAATCTAGAAGTCAAATTAGTTACTGAGACCTGAACCAGGATTAGATAAGTTTTCTCATCTTGCAGATTTTAGGGGAAGGAAGCTCTTCACAACTGTCTCCACTAGTTTTGTTTTATGGGGTATTAAGAGGAAATGCCCCTCTGACATGTCTATGAATACCATCTATGTAACTCGGGGGCCATGTCATGTCAGATTTAAACAGAGGCAGCCATCTGTCTGGCACATGGATGAAGTGAAACACTTGAATGCTTCCAAGTGATAGCCATGAAATGCCATTCTGTTCCACTCCTTCCACTGTGACGTAGATCTGGCATTAAATCCACCCTCCTTCTCCCCTCATTACCAAATCTGTGTTAGTTAATCTGTGTTAGTTAGTCTTAGGACTGCATTGCTATCTTGTCCTGTAAGCCTATGTGGCTTTACAACAGTTTGGCAGAAAAGACGCAGGTACAGACTGCTAATATTTGCAGTGAGCTCCCTTCAGCCCTCTCTGAAATATAAGCAGGAGAAGTAAGACCGAGAGAAAAAGCGTACTACTCATCCATGTCAAACAGAATCCAGCCTATTGTTTCTGCCGGGAGGAGAGATATTTGCATTTAACATGTCCTCTAACCTGCTCTCTGTCCTCACCTTCGCTCCCATCTCCTTCTAGATCAATCTGTTCTAACTCCCAACTCGTAAAATACTAACGCTAGTTAAAGAGTAAGATCCTTTTAGTTTAACATGAAACAGCCCAGAAATCACCATCACCAAACCCACCAGACTAAAACTGTAATGTCTGTTTGCAAAACTAACTAAAATAAAATAAAATTATTGAGTAAATGTCCTTAGTTTTCATCTTTGTCGATGTCTTTCATAGAGCAAATAACGTTATATCTTTTGGAGTTGACATTTCCGACCATGAACCTATTTTATACAGTCTATACCATAGACATATGGTTTCCGACTGGGAACCCAGAAATTCTGATATTTCACGTCAAATTGAACACAACATAATCCATGCCCCTCGCCTGGCATCATGGCGTTACCAAAAGTCAGAAGAAAGCGGCAGTCCTATTTGATTATGACTGTGTCAGATAAAAGCAAGTGCCTTGCAGTGGAAGCTGGTAAAATATGTGGACAATTTATTAAAGGGAAAAATCCCACAAATTTGAAAGTACATTTGAGAAGCCTAGCTTACCTTAAAAGGGTAAAGGAGAACGCCAAGCCCCCCTCCCCCGAAACAGAAGCTAACCCTGGTACAGGGCATGGATGTACGGGACCTTTTTCAAACTTGCCCCTGCCAAATAACCCATATTACAAGAAAATAATAAAGCTAACACTAAAACTAATAAAAACTCAACCAAAACTAAGCATTTTCAAAAAATAAAAACTAAACTAGTAAACCCGCTTTTAAAACTAAACTGAATTTGAAAACAAAAAGTCAAAACGAAATAAAAATAAAAACTAATGAAAAATGCAAAACTATAATAACCTTGGTCCCGACCCAGCGCGTCTAAATATGACGACAAAGGGCTAGATGCAAGTCCCGAGAACGTCAAATAGTGACGCCAACAGCCCCGACCCAGAGCGTCAAAAAGTGACGGCAAGAGTCCTGACCAAGCGTGTCTAAATATGACGCTAAAGGAGACTTTTTGCATCAATAACAAACATCAAAGGCACCTGACCAAGCGTCGCGTTTTGATGCGATGGGAGTGAGAATGTGTTGCCCAGATAGAGAAGCACAACTGTGTAAGTCACCAGCATGGCTCTCTGATACACACAGCCAACATACCACTGTTCTGCTTTCAAATATTACAATTTTAGAAAATGCATGTTGTTTGCCTACTGAGGAGATTCATTAAGCCAGAACATTATGTGATTATGTTTATGATAATTCTGAAACACTGAAGACTGCAAAACAATAGAAGTGAAAGGAAAATGTGGGATTTGCGTTTCTGAGAATGTGAGGAAGATATTGTAATGCAACACGTTCCAGTTTTGCTGCCCAATCTGTGTTGCAATATCATTGAATCAACAGCGGCCTTGCTCTGCGTGAACCATGAGTTGTTAGACTGGAGACAATGGTTCCTCACTTGCCTTTTGCCCAAAAGAAAACCTAACCTGAATTTCAATCCAACCTTCTGAGAATTGGAAAGGAGGACAAACAACTAGGGCATGCAAGGCCATATGTGCACTCACACTTGCACGCACACACTTACACCTCTATCACTCCAATACACTAACTTAAAGACTTAAAAAATAATAAACCTTATGCTGATTCCAACTGTAACCATAAATGCAGTACAAGTTCTGATCTAAATATTTTAACTGTTACCATAACTTTAATCAAAGTTTCTGGTCATGTCCATGGAGTCTTTTGCTTGTCTGTCTACAGTTTTACAACACAGCTACAACTTAGAAAAGAAGGGACTGAGTTTTTGACCCAAATTGTGTCAATCTGGTTCAAAAGGTTAAATCAGATCCAAAGTGATATAGCTTACTTTTCACAGCTAACATCGTACAAATACAATCTAAGATAAGTGACCCAACACCAAGTCTAAGAAACAGCCTTAACCTAATGACAGACGCTGAAGGGCAAACACACATTACTGCCAACACAGAGTAAACAGGCTTGTAACTGAAGCAACTGAAGCGTTCCATCGTTCAGTTTGAGGGAAAACAGAGTGCTATGAAGCCACTGCTAATCAGAAAAAAATATATAAAAACACCTGCTCTCCACTTTCACAGTCAAATAGTAGCATCAGAGGATGAGACAAATAGAGTTTGGGGATGCATTTCTCCTCTCAGCTTAAAATGATGCAGGAGAAGCTAAACTAGGACTCCTTTGAACATCATAAATTCCCACAGAGCCAGCAGGATGAAGCCGCTCACAGTACAGTGTTAATGTAAGGCTGAGCCCAGCGCTGAACCCACCGTGAAATGCTCCTCTCCAAACTTGTGTGAGCGGGTTTAGAGGCAGATTTGGGAACAGAGACAATAACCTTTTTTTCTCAGTCAATACCCTAATATTGACTGAACTTACCGCTGCCTGTACGATATGTACAACAGACCATGTGTGGTTTCAAGGACATCTTGCAGCAATAAATTCAGCAATGTGGGTTATGTAGTGCTCTGGCTTTTTTCTTGTGCAACCATTCAGCAGTCATTTTCTCAGAAAAGCTCCAGGAAATTACAAGAATCTTAGGTACCAAATGATAAAGTACTCTTACCTTGATACGACAGATGAAAAAGGCCATACGGGGTCACCACATGGGAGAAGGGGAGAAAAAAATAAAGTACATTAGTGAATTCACAATCTTTACTACTCAGATTAGACACCCGGAGAGGGTTCTAATCAGTGACTCAGGTTGAAGTTGGCAATGCTGTGTCTGCCCATTTGGACTTTAAAATGACAGAGTGGGAACTGAATAAATGGTGTGCGAGTGAGTGATTCATTCAGGCCAACACTTTACTTTGATCTTTTATGGTGGATGCTGAATGTTTTTTTAGCAGAAAAGTGTCAGAGCCGAAGAAAAGAATAGTACAGTGTAAAGTGAAAAACTTAAACTCTATGCAGTAGTCAGACAAGCCATGGGTTAATTGTACAACTGACACCATTAATAAATGCTTCAGACAATTGTGTGCCAGAAACAAACAATGCAACATTAGCCAAGAAAAAAGAGAATCAGGCGCAACATGTCGTTTTATCCTATGTAGTGTGTCATAGTGGAAGTTAACTGATTCTGCGTCTAAGAAACTTCACGAGATCCCAAAGGAAAGACTAGCATATCCAAGATTTTTTTTTCTTCCCTTTGTTGTTTAGTTTAATGACTTCAACATGCTACGTGATGTTTTCGGAAGTCATGGCCAAGACCTTCCTTAACCTAGAAGTCTGTCTCAAGGCCTGTGTGCACATGACCTTTAGAGCAAAAAAACTAAAAAAGCTAAACACAAGACCAACACAAATAATGTCTGAGACCATGACAGAACTTAGATGGAGGGCTTTTGGTTTAATGAACTGCGGTGCTGCTCTGTTGTGTTTCCTGGCTACTGATTTCCTTTAGCCTTTGGGTGCCATGCTGGCCCGAATCATTCATCACTATTAGCCAAAGCATAAGACCATTCTTTAGCTCATACAACACCACACACTCAGACACAGATGTTGGCTGAGTTCTTTCACTATATGAGCAGCAAAAGTGTGCTGTGCAAACAAAGAACAAATTGGTAATGTTCCACGGTTTATCCCATAAGCTGCAAATCACATATTCCTTACATTCCTGCTGAGCATTTGAGGTTTTTTTTAAGAATGATTTCTTACCTTCCAGGCAGCTTTTCAGGATTTGGTTAATTTCAGCTTTAAAAATCAACTTGCAAGGAAAATGATTGTGCTTATTGTTAAAACCCACAGCACTCATCATGCGGTAAAGTAGCTTTGAGCAGGGGCCATTTTGAAAGCTGTTTCTCTAAAGGTGCATTCAAGAACACCAGAGCATCAGTTTGCTGCTGACCACCGATGCTATCTTTTTACTGAAAGAAACCTCATTCACATTATTATTTTCATTATTACATTACATCGTATTCATTTTTATTAGCTTACTCTGTTTTCTGGGCTTGCATTTCTAACATCGTAGCTCATGGATGCAACACTTTTTAAAGGGTAACTACCGTTTTTTTCAACCTGGACCCTATTTTCCAATGTTTTGTGTCTAACCGACTAACATGAACAACAATCTTTGAAATTAGTCCAGTATTAAGCAAAATTGCTGCAGTCGGCAGGGGAGAAACAAGCTACAATGTAAGTTAATAGGGCAATTATTGTCCAGCTTGTATTTATGTTCATAAAAGTGCTTGTTTTGCCACTGACAGGCTCAGATTGATATTCCAAGTGTCTGACAACATTATGGAAAGGATTTCTAAGGATATCAACCTTTCTGTTAAAGAGTAAGATCCTTTTTTTAAACAAAAAAATTGTGTTCGCTAAACCCACCAAACAGTAATTTTAGCATCGTAAAATACACTTCATTCAAAGTCAAAAGCCGTTTTGGGTCATCTTTCCACTTTTCCAGCCATCACAACTCTAGTTTTGGTTGAAATAAACACATAGTTTATAGATTTACATGTGAAAATATGTTGGCTCTATACAAGTATTGCTTTTTCAAATGAAATCATGGTGGGTTTAGCGCTAGCAACTTCAGAGCTGTTTCTGGTTAAACGGAAAGGTCTCAAAGAGGTTTTAAAGGTCCATCTCTGAAGGGATCCTTTCCATAATGTTGTCAGACACTTAGAATATTAATCTGAGCCTGTCAGTGGCAAAACGAGCACTTTTGTGAATGTAAATACAAGCTGGACAATTGCCCTATTAACTTACATTGTAGCTTGTTTCGCCGCTGCTGACTGCAGCAATCTCGCTTAATACTGGACCAATGTCAAAGATTTTTGTTCCCATCAGTCACTTAAGACACAACAACATAGGAAAATAGGGTCCAGGTTGAAAACA